>NC_087301.1:8276120-8518620 GCF_015220805.1 Pogoniulus pusillus
TTGGAAAGCAAAGTGGAAGGTTGGAGCTGTTGGTGTCCAGGGCCTCATTTCTGCAGAGCTTGAATAGAGCAAGAGTCATTTCCCACGGCAGCCTGCCCATGAGGCACAAAGAGCATCACTGAGCTAAACAAAATGGAAACAATTAAGGCAAGAAAGAATAATTTCCTGCAGCAAAGCACCCTCCAAGCAGCTGTTCTCACCCAGCTAAATGCCAGGGATTGGAGCTCAGGGTCTCGTTGTGATAACGACCAGGAGCTGATGGAGGAATTCCCAAAGGGGCAGAAAGGAAAAGATTTAGGCAGAATGAAACTGCTTGTGCTGGAAAAGGTTCAGCTCTGGGAGGCTGACAGTGCTGGGAGTGGAGGAGAAGCTCAATGTGAGCCAGCAGTGTGCACTTGCAGCCCAGAGAGCCAAGCAGAGCCTGGGCTGCAGCAGCAGCAGTGTGGCCAGCAGGGCCAGGGAGGGGATTCTGCCCCTCTGCTCTGCTCTGCTCTGCTGAGACCCCACCTGGAGTGCTGCATCCAGCTCTGGAGCCCCTGGCACAAGAGGGATGTGGAGATGCTGGAGAGTGTCCAGAGCAGGGCCAGGAGAATGCTGAGAGGCTGCAGCAGCTCTGCTGTGAGCACAGCCTGAAAGAGTTGGGGCTGTGCAGGCTGGAGCAGAGGAGGCTCCCAGGGGACCTTTCTGTGGCCTTGCAGGGTCTGAAGGGGGCTCCAAAAAAGCTGGGGAGGGACTTTTGAGGCTGTGAGGGAGTGTCAGGAGTGGGGGGAATGGAGCAAAGGTGGAGGTGGGGAGAGTGAGGCTGGAGGTGAGGAGGAAGTTGTTGAGCAGGAGAGTGGTGAGAGGCTGGAATGGGTTGCCCAGGGAGGTGGTTGAGGCCCCATGGCTGGAGGTGTTTGAGGCCAGGCTGGCTGAGGCTGTGTGCAGCCTGCTCTAGGGTAGGGTGTCCCTGGGCATGGCAGGGGTTGGCACTGCCTGGTCCTTGTGCTCCCTTCCAAGCCTGACTGGTTCTATGACTCTGTGACTACCCAAGTGAAGGTGCCCTGAGCCTTGTGTGCAGGAGGTGGTGGAGTTAAGCTGCCTTGTTCCAGGCTCTGTTGGATGGGGACCAGCAGCTGGGACTGGTTTGTCTTCCTTATGAGGATACTGAGGCATAATCATAGAGTCCTCAAATGTGTTGGGTGGGAAGAGAGCCTCAGAGGTGGTCTTGTCCAACCCCCCTGCAGGCAGCAGGGACACCTCCAGCTGGAGGAGGTTGCTCAGGGCCCCAGCAAGGCTGACCTTGAATGTCTCCCCACACTCAGATCCACAGAATCCCAGAACCCCTTAGACTGGCAGTGCCCTCCAAGCCCCTCCAGTCCAATCATTAGTTTCACACTCTTAAGTCCTTGGCTAACCCAAACCCCTCAGCACATCTGATCACTGTGAATGGCTATGGCTGGAGAGGACCACCAGGATCAGCCAGCCCAACCTTCATCCCAGCATCCTTCATCACCAGACCGTAACCTCAAGCACCACATCCACTCTCCTCTTAAACACCCCCAGGAATGGTGACTCCACCACCTCCCTGGGCAGCCTGTGCCAGTGCCTGACCACCTGCTCAGGAAAGAACTTCCTCCAACAGCCAACCCAAACCTCCCCTGTCCAAACTTGAGGCCATTTCCTCTTCTCCTAGCATCAGTCACTGGGGGCAGAGACCAGCTCCAGCCTCACCACGACCTCCTTTTAGGTAACTGTGGAGGGCAATAAAGTCCTCCCTCAGCCTCCTCTTCTCCAGCCTAAACTCCCCCAGCTCTCTCAGCTGCTCCTCACAGGTGATGTTTGCCAGACCTCTCCCCAGTCTTGTTGCCCTTCTCTGCCCCTGCTCCAGCACTGCAGCTTTCCACATCCTACTTCTCCTTATGGGGCATCATCTGCAAACCAGAACCTTCCACCACAATAATGCTACCATAAGCTCCAAGCATCAATCTGGGCAACCTCTCCCAGTGTCTCACCACCCTCATTGTGCAGAACCTCCTCCTGATGCCCACTCTAAACCTGCCCTGCTCCACTGTCAGTAAGGGCAGAACCTGCCCTTGGCCTTGTTCAGTCTCAACCCCTTGGCCTCTGCCCACCCATGCAGCCTGCCCAGGTCCCTCTGCAGGGCTCTGCTCCCCTTCCACAGCTCCACAGCTGCTTCTAGCTTGGTGTCATCTGCAGACTCACTGCTGCTGGACTCAATGCCCTGCTCCAGATCATCACTAAAGATATTGACCAGGACTGTGCCCAGCACTGATCCCTGGGGGACACCACTGGTGCCAGCTGCCCGTTGGATGGGACAAAAGTACCTTCTGCCCTAACAATGGTCCCATGAGCATGCAGTAAAAATATATATATATATAATAGTATCAAAGAGAAAATAAAGAGGGAGTAAAAAAAAGCCAATAAAGCCAATAAGCTGGGAGTGGTGGTGGGGAGGTGGTGCAGGATGCTGCTCTCTGGCAGTGGCTCCGGACACATAAAGATCTAAGTGGGGATGTTTAAATAATTCAGGGAGAGGAATGAATAAAAAGTAAAAGCTTGGCCAAAGCAGGAGAGCAGCTCAAAGCAGCAGACCCAGCCAAGGCCAAGGCAGAGGGAGGTTGGACTAGGGTAGGTAGAGCTGGTTGGGTTCTGTGCACCTCCAGATTCTTTCTTATGCAGCCAAGTTTATGGTGTCAGTTGGTGCCAAGGTGCCCAGCACTGGTCCCTGGCAGCCCAGAGCCAGATCCTGCACTAGGACCAGGCCAATCCTGAGCATAGAGCCAGGCTGGGTGAGGAGAGGCTGAGAGCAGGCTGGAGGAGAAGGGCTTGGGGGGGTCAGTTGGTGCCAAGGTGCCCAGCAGCCAGCACTGGTCCCTGGCAGCCCAGAGCCAGCTGTGTGCTGGCTGCAGGCAGAGCAGGGAGAGCAGCAGCACAGGGAGGGGATTCTGCCCCTCTGCTCTGCTCTGCTCAGCCCTCACCTGCAGCACTGCCTCCAGCTCTGGGAACCCAGCACAAGGAGCTGGAGCTGCTGGAGAGGATCCAGAGGAAGCCATGGAGATGCTCTGCTGTGGGGCCAGGCTGAGAGAGTTGGGACTGATCAGCCCAAAGAAAAGGCTGCAGGGGAGAGCTTGGAGCAGCCTTGCGGTGCCTGAAGGGGCTGCAGGAGAGCTGGGTAGGGACTTTGGACAAGGGCTGGGAGTGCCAGGAGGAGGGAGGTGGGAAAGGAGAGAGGGAGAGAGCAGATGAGGAAGAAATTGTTGAGAGTGAGGGTGGGGAGAGACTGGCACAGGTTGCCCAGGGAGGTTGTAGAGCAGAGAATCCCTGAACACCTGCAGGGAGGTTGTGGAGCACAGAAGCACAGAATGGGATCTTTGATCTTTGATCCCATTCTGTGCTTCTGTGCTCCACAACCTCCCTGAAGTGGTTCAAGGCCAGGGTGGATGAGGCCTTGAGCAACCTGTGCTGGTGGAAGGTGTCCCTGCCCATAGCAGAGGGTTGGAGCTGGATGATCTCTAAGGTCCCTTCCAAGCAGAACTATTCTTTGGATCTATGAGTCTCTGAAAGCAAAGTGAGTTCTGCCTGGGTTAGGTGCAGCAGTTGAGAGGGAACTGATCAGATCCTGTACACCTCCAGATGCTTTCCATCACCTCACAGGGACAACATCAATAGATGGCACTCCAGAACTGCTCCTTCCTCCTCCTGCAAGCCTCCTAAGGATGGTGATGAGGTGGTGGCTGAAATGGGAGGACAACCTTTGAAGACAAGAGATGTTCTCTGTCCTCCTTTCATGACCTGGAAAGGCAAAGCTGATGCTCAAAGGTCTTTTGGGTGCCTGTGCAGGATAAGAACTCACTTAGAAGCAGAAGAAAAAATTGACTTCACAAGGACTTGGATGGAAGCTGATAGCCCAATGAGAGGAGCAAGGAGGGACCTGGGGCACAGCACTGTGAGGAGAGGCTGAGGGAGCTGGGGGGGTGCAGCCTGCAGCAGAGGAGGCTCAGGGCAGAGCTCATTGCTGCCTGCAGCTGCCTGCAGGGAGGCTGTGGCCAGGTGGGGTTGGGCTCTGCTGCCAGGCAGCCAGGGACAGAAGAAGGGGACACAGCCTCAAGCTGTGCCAGGGCAGGTCTAGGCTGGATGTTGTTAGGAAGTTCCTGGCAGAGAGAGTGATTGGCACTGGAATGGGCTGCCCAGGGAGGTGGTGGAGTGGCTGTGGCTGGAGGTGTTGCAGCCAAGCCTGGCTGGGGCACTTAGTGCCATGGTCTGGTTGGTTGGGCAGGGCTGGGGGCTAGGTTGGGCTGCAGGAACTTGGAGCTCTCTGCCAACCTGCCTGGTTCTATGATTGTATGAGTCTATGACCCTCCAGTACTTGAAGTGTCATAAAATCATGGAATCAGGCAGGGTTGGAAGGGAGCACAAGGAGCAGGCAGTGCCAACCCCTGCCATGCCCAGGGACACCCTACCCTAGAGCAGGCTGCACACAGCCTCAGCCAGCCTGGCCTCAAACACCTCCAGCCATGGGGCCTCAACCCCCTCCCTGGGCAACCCATTCCAGCCTCTCACCACTCTCCTGCTCAACAACTTCCTCCTCACCTCCAGCCTCACTCTCCCCACCTCCACCTTTGCTCCATTCCCCCCACTCCTGACACTCCCTCACACCCTCAAAAGTCCCTCCCCAGCTTTTTTTGAGCCCCCTTCAGACCCTGCAAGGCCACAAGAAGGTCACCTGATAGTCTAAGAAGTCCCTGCAAGAAGGATGGAGAGAGTTTGCAGAGGCCTGCAGTGACAGGATGAGGGCAGTGGCTTTGACCTAGAGCAGAGCAGGCTGAGATTGGCTGTGAGGAACAGGTTCTGCATCAGGAGGCTGCTGGCACTCTGCAACAGGCTGTCCAGGGAGGTGGTTGAGTCCCCAGCTCTGGAGATAATCGAGGTGAGGCTCAACAGAGCAACCTGATTTAGAGGAGAATGTCCCTGCTGAGTGCAGAGGGGCTTAGGTTGGATGAGCTTTGCAGGTCCCTCCCAAGCCAGCCCATTCCCTGCCTCTGCCAGTGGAACATTCCCATCTCCTCTGCTCCCAGCTCCAATGAGAGGGAGGAACAAACCTCCTGAAGCCAACAGCTTTTCCTTTCCCACTTTAGGTCAAGCCTCAAGCAGGTCAGGAGGCTTGTGTGGATCTCCAGGATAAAGTCTTTAATGGGCTGATGGATATGGGAAGAATAAATTGCAGTGGCAAAATGTAATAAAGGCTGAGGGGGGAATGATGAGGGTAATCTAAGGACATTGATTTAACGAGGGTGATGGAGAGGAATTGGCTGCTTTATGGCTCTTTAGATGTCTATTAGTGGCTCAGCACTAAGGCACGAGGCTGTCCTGCTGCTCTGCTTAAGGGCTGCCACCAGCTCCTATTTCACACTCTGCTGCCCCCAGTTCAGCCAGCGCCGGCAGCCCCCAGCTGCCCCGGGAGGGTGAGCACCTGCCAGAGCCTTCCTGCTGCTGCTGGGGGCCAGCTCAGCACCCCCACGAGTCTGAGCCAGAGCTGCAGTGGCCTCCCCCTCGGGGGACTGCGGTGACAGTTCATAGAATCAGTCCTAGAACCAGGCAGGTTGGCAGAGAGCTCCAAGCTCCTGCAGCCCAACCTAGCCCCCAGCCCTGCCCAACCAACCAGACCATGGCACTAAGTGCCCCAGCCAGGCTTGGCTGCAACACCTCCAGCCACGGCCACTCCACCACCTCCCTGGGCAGCCCATTCCAGTGCCAATCACTCTCTCTGACAGCAACTTCCTAACAACATCCAGCCTAGACCTGCCCTGGCACAGCTTGAGCCTCTGTCCCCTTCTTCTGTCCCTGGCTGCCTGGCAACAGAGCCCAACCCCACCTGGCTACAGCCTCCCTGCAGGCAGCTGCAGGCAGCAATCAGCTCTGCCCTGAGCCTCCTCTGCTGCAGGCTGCACCCCCCCAGCTCCCTCAGCCTCTCCTCACAGGGCTCTGCTCCAGGCCCCTCCCCAGCCTTGCTGCCCTGCTCTCAACACCTTCCAGCACCTCAGCAGCTCTCTGCAATGGAGGAGCCCAGACCTGGACACAGCCCTGCAGGGGTGGCCTGAGCAGTGCTGAGCACAGGGGCACAAGAACCTCCCTTGTCCTGCTGCCCACACTGCTCCTGAGCCAGCCCAGGATGCCATTGGCTCTGCTGCCCACCTGGGCACTGCTGCCTCCTCTGCAGCTCCTCTCTGCCAGCACCCCCAGCTCCTTTTTGGCTATAATCAAGAAGAACCTCCCTTGTCCTGCTGCCCACTCTGCTGCTGAGCAGCCTGTTCCAGTGCCTGACCACCTGCTCAGGAAAGAACTTCCTCCCAACATCCAACCCAAACCTCCCCTGATGCAACTTGAGGCCATTTCCTCTTGTCCTAGCATTAGTCACTGGGCAGCAGAGACCAGCTCCAGCCTCACCACAACCTCCTTTTAGGCACTTGTAGAGGGGAGTAAGGTCCCCTCTCAGCCTTCTCTTCTCCAGCCTAAACACCCCCAGCTCCCTCAGCTGCTCCTCACAGGCCATGTTTGCCAGACCTCTTCCCAGCCTTGTTGCCCTTCTCTGCACCTCTCCAGCTCCTCAGTGTCCCTCCTGTGCTGTGGTGATCAAAGCTGGGCACAGCACTCGAGATGTGGGCTCATGAGTGCTGAGCCCAGGGGCATGAGCACCTCCCTGCTCCTGCTGCTCACACCACTGATGATCCAGGCCAGGATGCTGTTGGCCTTCTTGGCCACCTGGGCACACTGCTGGCTCATGTTCAGCCACTGCCCACCAACACCCCCAGGTTCTTTTCCACCAGGCAGCTCCCCAGCCACTCCTCCCCCAGCCTGTAGGGCTGCTGCTGGCTCCATGTCCCTGTCCAGGCACCACTGGGATGCAGCTGCTGGTTGCTTTTCCTTGGTTTTTCCTCCTGGGAGACCTTGCAGAGGAGTGGAGGAAGAAGCCAACACCTCCAGCCTCCTTCCCCTCCTCCTGCTGCCCTGTCAGAGCCAGGCCAGGGTGGCCCAGGTGACCCCTGAGGTCCCTTCCCACCTGCCATTCTGTCACTTTATTGAGACTGGGATTTTCTAGAGGGAAAAAGCAATTTCCCACTGGGAAAAAGCAAATGGGTAGGAGCATGGAGAGGTTTGCAGACACCTGAGACAGCCAAGGAGCCAAAAGAGCAGAGGAATTTTCTCTGGGAATGTTGCAGCTTCATCCCAGCAGCTTTGAGGTTGTAAAACAAGAAGTGCAGTAAGTGCCTGGGCTCTGAGCCCGGGGCTGGCAACTGCAGCTGCTGTTTGGCTCCTGCCAGCCTTGGCAGCATCTCACCAGCCTTGAGATGCTCCTACCAGCCTTGAGATGCTCCTACCAGCTTTGGGATGCTCCTACCAGCCTTGAGATGCTCCTACCAGCCTTGGGATGCTCCTACCAACCTTGAGATGCTCCCACCAGCCTTGAGATGCTCCTACCAGCCTTGGGATGCTCCTACCAGCCTTGAGATGATCCCACCAGCCTTGAGATGCTCCTACCAGCCTTGGGATGCTCCTACCAGCCTTGGGATGCTCCTGCCAGCCTTGGGATGCTCCTACCAGCCGTGAGATGCTCCTACCAGCTTTGGGATGCTCCTACCAGCCTTGAGATGCTCCTACCAGCCTTGGGATGCTCCTACCAGCCTTGAGATGCTCCTACCAGCCTTGGGATGCTCCTACCAGCCTTGGGATGCTCCCACCAGCCTTGGGATGCTCCTACCAGCCTTGAGATGCTCCTACAAACCTTGGGATGCTCCCACCAGCCTTGGGATGCTCCTACCAGCCTTGGGATGCTCCCACCAGCCTTGGGATGCTCCTACCAGCCTTGGGATGCTCCTGCCAGCCTTGGGATGCTCCTACCAGCCTTGAGATGCTCCTACCAGCCTTGAGACACTCCTACCAGCCTTGAGATGCTCCTACAAACCTTGGGATGCTCCCACTACAATTGGGATGCTCCTACCAACTTTGGGATGCTCCTACCAACCTTGGGATGCTCCCACCAGCATTGGGGTGCTCCTACCAGCCTTGGGATGCTCCTAGCAACCATGACCTGCTCCCACCAACCTTGAAAGGCTCCCACCAGCCTTGGGAGGCTCCTATCAGCCTTGGGATGCTCCTACCAACCTTAAGGCACTTCCACCAGCCTTAGGGTGCTCCTACCAGCCTTGGAATCCTCCTACCAAATTTGGGATGCTTCCACTAGTCTTGAGATGCTCCTACCAACCATGAGATGCTTCTACCAACCTTGGCATGCTCCCACCAGCCTTGGGTTGCTTCTTCCAACCTTGGGATGCTCCCAACAGTCTTGAGACTCTCATACCAACCTTGGCATGCTCCCACCAGCCTTGGGTTGCTTCTTCCAACCTTGGGAAGCTCCCAGCAGACTTGGAATTCTCCCACCAGCCTTGAGGTGCTCCCAACAGCCTTGGGATGCTTCCACCAGCACTGGGATGATCCCACCAGTTTTGAGATACTCTTGCCAGCCTTAGGGTGCTCCTGCCAGCTGTGGGATCCTTGAAGCAGCCTTCAGATGATGCCACCAGCCTTGGATTTCTGCCAGACTTAGGGTGCTTCTGCCAGCCCTGGGATGATCACATCTGCCCTATGATGCTCCTAGAAGCCTTGGGATGTTGCCATTTGCTTTGGGGTCCTCTGACCAGCCTCCACCTAGGATGAGTTTCCACAATATGAACCAAACTGGGAGCAAATTACATGTCACAGAATCAGTCAGGGTTGAAAGGGACCACAAGGAGCAGCCAGTGCCAACCCCCTGCCATGCCCAGGGACACTCTACCCTAGAGCAGGCTGCACACAGCCTCAGCCAGCCTGGCCTCAAACACCTCCAGCCATGGGGCCTCAACCACCTCCCTGGGCAACCCATTCCAGCTTCTCACCACTTTCCTGCTCAACAACTTCCTCCTCACCTCCAGCCTCACTCTCCCCACCTCCACCTTTGCTCCATTCCCCCCGCTCCTGACACTCCCTCACAGCCTCAAAAGTCCCTCCCCAGCTTTTTTGGAGCCCCCTTCAGATCCTGGCAGGCCACAAGAAGGTCCCCTGGGAGCCTCCTCTGCTCCAGCCTGCACAGCCCCAACTCTTGCAGGCTGTGCTCACAGCAGAGCTGCTGCAGCCTCTCAGCATCCTCCTGGCCCTGCTCTGGACACTCTCCAGCATCTCCACAGCCCTCTTGTCCCAGGGGCTCCAGAGCTGGATGCAGCACTCCAGGTGGGCTCTCAGCAGAGCAGAGCAGAGCAGAGCAGAGCAGAGGGGGAGAATCCCCTCCCTGGCCCTGCTGGCCACACTGCTGCTGCTGCAGCCCAGGCTCTGGCTGCTCTCTGGGCTGCAAGTGCACACTGCTGGCTCCTGCTGAGCTTCTCCTCCAGCAGCACCCCCAAGTGCCTCTCCTCAGGGCTGCTCTCCAGCTTGGCACTGCCCAGCCTGGATTGGTGCTTGGCATTGCCTCAACCCAGCTGCAGGACCTTGCCCCTGGTCTTTTTGAACCTCCTGAACTTGGCTTGTGCCCACCTCTGCAGCCTGTCTGTTGAGTTTCTCTTCCACCAGCAGCACCCCCAAGTGTCACAGCAGAGCATGGTCCAGCTGGACACAGCAGGACAGAGCCCACTGATGATGCAGCAGAGCAGGGACAGCCCAGAGCTCTGTGCCAACATCCACACAGAGCACCCAACACAGGAGACACAGAAAGGTTTGATCCCAACATTGCAATTCTACTTTTTTTTTGGGGGGGGGCTTTGGGTTGGGTTTTTTTGAGTCTCAGGATCATGATGCAAAGTTGTTGTTGTTGTTGCTGTTTCAGAACTGCTTCACCTCACAGCATTTCTTTCTTTTTTCTGGCTGTTTGGAGTTTGTTTGTTGTTAGGTTGGGTTGGGGTCTGTGGGTTGTTTGTTCTTGGTCTTTTCCTAGCAGGGACTAAAAGAGAGAGGGTTTTGTAGCCAAAAATCTGTTCCCCAGGAACAAGAGAATCAATACAAATGTATCAGCCTGAGGCTGTATTAAGGAACCAGAGAAAGGTTCCCCTGAGCCCTGAAAGTTAAATAAATAAAGATGAAAGCCTGGAAGTCTGCTCTGGATTAAACACTGAGCTTAGGAAGATTCACTCTGATGTGGGTCAGGAACTGGCTGAAGAGCTGGGCCCAGAGAGTGGTGCTGAATGGTGCCACAGCCAGATGGCAGCTGGCACCAGTGGTGTGCCCCAGGGATCAGTGCTGGGCACAGTCCTGGTCAGTGTCTTTATTGATGCTCTGGAGCAGGGGATTGAGTCCTGCAGCAGTGAGTTTGCAGAGGACACCAAGCTAGGAGCAGCTGTGGAGCTGTGGGAGGGGAGCAGAGCCCTGCAGAGGGACCTGGGCAGGCTGCATGGGTGGGCAGAGGCCAAGGGGATGAGACTGAACAAGGCCAAGGGCAGGTTCTGCATTTTGGCCACAACAACCCCAAGCAGCTCCAGGCTGGGGCCAGAGTGGCTGAGAGCAGGCAGGCAGAGAGGGCCCTGGGGGTGCTGGCAGAGAGCAGCTGCAGAGGAGGCAGCAGTGCCCAGGTGGGCAGCAGAGCCAGTGGCATCCTGGGCTGGCTCAGGAGCAGTGTGGGCAGCAGGACAAGGGAGGTTCTTGTGCCCCTGTGCTCAGCACTGCTCAGGCCATACACCTCCCACCAGCACAGGTTGCTCAAGGCCTCATCCAACCTCACCTTGAGCACCTCCAGGGATGTGGTGGAGCACAGAAATTGAGTGATCTTTGATCCCATTCTGTGCTTCTGTGCTCCACCACCTCCCTGGAGGTGTTCAGGACCAGGTTGGATGAGACCCTGAGCAACCTGTGCTGGTGTGAGGTGTCCCTGCCCATGGCAGGGGGGGTTGGAACTGGATGATCCTTGGGGTCTCCTCCAGCACTGACAATTCTGTGGTGCTCTGAACTCTGGGGTTCTGACAGACTCAATGATCTCCAGAGGTCCTTCCCAGCCCCCACCACGCTGCCATTCCAGCATTCTGGCATGACAGAGCAGTTTGGTTTGGATGGGACCTTGAAGATCATCTGGTTCCACCCTCCCTGCTGTGGCAGACAGAAAATCATCAGCCCCAAGCTGTTCTCATGAAAGAGTTGTCAAGAAGAATGCTGCAAGCCTCGACCTGGAAGAAACAAAACAACCAAGCAAGGTTTCACCTCCAACAGCTTCTGCTGCAGGCTCCCAGGATCCCTGAGGAGTTGGAGTCCAGGGCAGGCAGGTGTTATGGAATGACTCCTGACCCCAGGCTGGAAGTGGAGCTTGTTCTTCCCTGCTCACCAAAGCCAAAAGCCCCTCCCTGCCTTGCTCTGCTCATCACCTTCCTCCTTCATCCCAGTTAAAGGGATGGGAAACCTCCCTGGTGTTAATCACAGAGGGGACAACCTGCAGTGTGATGAGGTCACATCCCAGCAGCAGAGCAAGCAGCTCCTCTGGTCACCTCTTGTCAGCCCTCTGTCCTCCAATGCCCTTTAATTAAGGGTGGCTAAAGACTTTCACTGCTAAATACTTTCACTAACTCCTCTAGGAGAAGGGCTTGGGGGTGTCAGTTGGTGCCCAAGTGCCCAGCAGCCAGCACTGGTCCCTGGCAGCCCAGAGCCAGGTCCTGTACTTGGATCAGGCCAATCCTGAGCACAGAGCCAGGCTGGGTGAGGAGAGGCTGAAAGCAGGCTGGAGGAGAAGGGCTTGGGGGGGTCAGTTGGTGCCAAGGTGCCCAGCAGCCAGCACTGGTCCCTGGCAGCCCAGAGCCAGCTGTGTGCTGGCTGCAGGCAGAGCAGGGAGAGCAGCAGCACAGGGAGGGGATTCTGCCCCTCTGCTCTGCTCTGCTCAGCCCTCACCTGCAGCACTGCCTCCAGCTCTGGGAACCCAGCACAAGGAGCTGCTGGAGAGGGTGCAGAGGAGGCCACCAAGATGCTCAGAGGGCTGAGAAGCTCTGCCATGGGGACAGGCTGGGAGAGTTGAGGCTGTTCAGCCCAGAGTGAAGGCTGCAGGGAGAGCTCAGAGCAGCCTTCCAGTAGCTGAAGGGGCTGCAGGAGAGCTGGGGAGGGACTTTTGACATGGGCTGGGAGTGCCAGGACGAGGAAGAATGGCTTTGAGCTGGGAGAGGGGAGAGGGAGAGTGGAGATGAGGATGGAGCAGAGAATCCCTGAACACCTGCAGGGAGGTTGTGGAGCACAGAAGCACAGAATGGGATCTTTGATCCCATTCTGTGCTTCTGTGCTCCACAACCTCCCTGCAGGTGTTCAAAGCCAGTTTGGATGAGACCTTGAGCAACCTGTGCTGGTGGGAGCTGTCCCTGCCCATGGCAGGAGGCTTGGAACTGACTGAGCTTTGAGGTCCCTTCCAACCCAACCCATTCTATGAATCTATTGATGCATGAGTAGGGACAGGAGGTTCAGAGCTCGTTGCTGGGAGAACCCTTTTGGTGCTGATGGCATCTAAGAGAGCCAAACTCAGGTCCAGGAGCTGTGTTGAACTCATCAGGTACCAGCAGGAGCTGAATGCCTGGAAGAGGCTGGAAAATGGAGAGAGCTGAGCTGAGAGCCAGGTCTGCAGCTGAACATCTTGGGCCCCTTCTCCTGCCTGCCAAGCTGCCAAGCAAACAGATGGCTGCAGGTTAAATGTGAACTGCAAAACCTCAGCAGTAAAAATGGGGCTGCTGCCCTCCCCTGCCCCTTTATGATAAATAAAGGTACAGAAAGAGCTTTGGTTGCCTGCAGAGGGGATAAAAGCAACCACACCACCACAACCATGCAGGGGCTGGGTTTTGCTGGGTGGTTTTAGGGGGGTGATTTCAGTGGATTTCGGGGGGGGAGGGGATTGAGTTTGGTTTGGTGGGGATTTGGGTGCTACCAGCAACCTCTTCTGGTTGGGGGTGGCCCTTCTTGACTGCAGGAAGATTGGCCCAGTGTTGTGGAGGGCCCATGGGCCCAAAATAGGCTGGAAGGTGTTGAGAGAAGGGCAGCAAGGCTGGGGAGGGGCCTGGAGCACAGCCCTGTGAGGAGAGGCTGAGGGAGCTGGGGGGGTGCAGCCTGCAGCAGAGGAGGCTCAGGGCAGAGCTGATTGCTGCCTGCAGCTGCCTGCAGGGAGGCTGTAGCCAGGTGGGGTTGGGCTCTGCTGCCAGGCAGCCACGGACAGAAGAAGGGGACACAGCCTCAAGCTGTGCCAGGGCAGGTCTAGGCTGGATGTTGTTAGGAAGTTGCTGTCAGAGAGAGTGATTGGCACTGGAATGGGCTGCCCAGGGAGGTGGTGGAGTGGCTGTGGCTGGAGGTATCACAGTATCACAGTACCACCAAGGTTGGAAGAGACCTCACAGATCATCAAGTCCAACCCTTTACCACAGTGCCCAAGGCTAGACCATGGCACCAAGTGCCACATCCAACCTTGCCTTGAACTGCCCCAGGGACGACGTGTTGCAGCCAAGCCTGGCTGGGGCACTTAGTGCCATGGTCTGGTTGGTTGGGCAGGGCTGGGTGCTAGGTTGGGCTGCAGGAGCTTGGAGCTCTCTGCCAACCTGCCTGGTTCTATGACTCTGTGATTCTATATATACATTCCTGGATGTGCTCTTGGAACACAGACACTCAGACTTCCCACCAGTGAGTATCTGAACTCTCTATTCAGGTTGCTAAAGGAATTTGGTTATCCTTACCAGCAGCAGCTTGTGCTGTGAGATGCTCCAGTTAGAAACATCTCCAAAGGCCTCTTCCAAATTGCATAATTTGATTGCATACAGACACTCTGCAAGAGTAGTTCTACTCAACCACACCATAGAATCATAGGCTGCATTCACAGGATTTATCTCCTCCCTTGCTGTGATCTGTCACTTGGAGGCTGGTGGCTTTGTTTTTCCTTGGGTAGCATTCAACAGTGAGGGCTGAGGGCTGGGGGAAAGGGAAGGAATGAAGGATGTTGGTCTGCTTGAAGCTCTACAGAGAGCTCCTGCCAGGCCAAGGGGATGAGGTTCAACAAGGCCAAGAGCTGAATCCTGCATTTGGGTCACAACAATCCTCTCACAGAATCACAGAACCAGGCAGGTTGGCAGAGAGCTCCAAGCTCCTGCAGCCCAACCTAGCCCCCAGCCCTGCCCAACCAACCAGACCATGGCACTAAGTGCCCCAGCCAGGCTTGGCTGCAACACCTCCAGCCACAGCCACTCCACCACCTCCCTGGGCAGCCCATTCCAGTGCCAATCACTCTCTCTGACAGCAACTTCCTAACAACATCCAGCCTCAACCTGCCCTGGCACAGCTTGAGGCTGTGTCCCCTTCTTCTGTCCCTGGCTGCCTGGCAGCAGAGCCCAACCCCACCTGGCTACAGCCTCCATCCCATGATTTGTGTGGCTTAGTTGTGAGTAAGTTTGGGGAAGTTTTCTCTGTGTCTGTTAATAAATTAGTTAATGACTTTTACATCAGCCTCACTGCATTTCACCCCAGACCCAGCTTCAAACCTATTCCCCTCCTTAACAACCAGATGACCTTTAAAGGTCTCTTCCAACCCCAACCAGTCAGGGATTCCAGGACATCCACTGCAATTAATTGCATGAAGCCTAAAGATGATCCAGGCTGGGGCCTCCAGGATCCCTTGCCCATTTTGTGCCCATTTTAATTCCTTCAGAAGAGAAGAAAGGGTTGGAAAGATCTAACAAGCCCCTTGCCAGCCTGCCAAGCCCAGAAGTGGGATGAGAGCAGGGGAAAGGCTCCCTGAGGGCTCTGCAAAAAGAGTTTGAAGAGAGGTGGCCATGAGAGCCCTTTCCTCCTTCAGCTGGGGCTCAGGGTGTAATTAAGGTGGCATGGCAGGATAATTACCTCTGCCAGGCAGCAAGCTGGTCCCTGCCTCCAATTTATTCTCCTGGAGTGGAATTAGCCAGGAGGTCCTTTTTGAAGGGCTTTGGTTTGCTTTGGGTTGGCTTCAAACATTCCAGCAGAGAGGTCAAATCCTCTCCTCGGCCCTGGCTTTGCCTTCTGTCTCTGTCACAGGGTCCCAGTACCCTACACAGCCCAGTCCCAGCCCAGGCACCAGTGAGGAGTGCAGGTGGGATAATAAGACAGGAAAAGAAGATCTGGGCTGAGGGGAGACCTCATTGCTCTCCAGAGAGCCTGAAGGGAGGCTGCAGTGAGGTTGGTGTTGATCTTTTCTGCCTACTGTTAGGAGACAAGAAAGGAACTGGCCTGAACTTGTGCCTGGGAGAGTTAAGATGGAGATTGGAAGCAATTTCTTTGCTGCAAGAGTGGTCAGGGATTGGCAGAGGCTGCCCAGAGAGGTGGTGGAGTCTCCATCCCTGGAGGTGCCATGGCACTGCAGGCACAATTCCAGGCCAGTTCCACTCCTTCCATCACCTGATCCCAGGGAGCAGAACCCAACCCCCACCTCACTGCAACCTCCTTTTAGGGACTTGCAGAAAGCAGAAGGTCTCCACTCCAGCATTTGGTCTCATCCTAAACCCCTTCAGCCAATCCAGCTTCTGCCAGAGGAAATTTGGTGTCTCCAGCAATGCAGAACGAGAGGCAATGGCCTGGAATTGAGCTGTGCCCCTGTGCTCAGCACTGCTGAGGCTGCACCTCAAATCCTGGCTTCAGTTTTGGGTCTCTTCCTCCAAAAAGGACATTGAGGAGCTGGAGTAGGTCCAGAGAAGGGCACCAAAGCTGGGGAAAGGTCTGGAGAAGAGGGCTGGGGAGGAGCAGCTGAGGGAGCTGGGGGTGTTGAGCCTGGAGAAGAGGAGGCTGAGAGGAGCCCAGAGAAGGGCAGCAAGGCTGGGGGGGGCTCTCTGCAGAGAGTGAGATGGGGATTGGTTTCTTCTGCCTAGCATCTGGTGACAGGAGAGGAAATGGCCTGAAATTGTGCCAGGGCAGGGTTAGGATGGAGATGAGGATTAATTTGTTTGCTGCAAGTGAGGTCAGGGCTTGGCACAGGCTGCCCAGGGGGGTGGTGGAGTCCCCATGCCTGGAGGTGTGCAGGAAATATGTGCCCATGGCACTTGTGGCCATGGTTTGGTGGCCATGGTGGGGTTGGGTTGATGCTTGGAATGGATATCTCAGAGGCCTTTTCCAACCAAAGCAGTTCTATGATCCTATGATTCTGTCAGATGATAGAAGGAGAGGACCTGGCCTGAACTTGTGCCAGGGCAGGGTTAGGTTGGAGAGGAGGAACAGTTTATTTGCTGCCAGAGTGGTCAGGGAGTCCCCATCCCTGGAGGTGTTCCAATTACATGTGGCCATGGCTCCTGGGGGCATGGCTTAGTGGCCATGGTGGTGTTGGGCTGCTGTGGGACTGGATGATCTTTGGAGGCTTTCCCAACCCTGCTGACTCTATGACTGAATCAAAGCACTCAGAGGTGCACAGGCTGCCAGAGTGGTCAGGGCTTGGCACAGGCTGCCCAGGGAGGTGGTGGAGTCTCCATGCCTGGAGGTGTGCAAGTGATGTGAGGCCATGGCACCTGGGGCCATGTTTTGGTGGCCATGGTGGGGTTAGGTCAATGATTGGACTCAAGGAACTTATATCCTATGATTCAGTGCAATGCAGAAGAGTAAATACCCTTTGCTGATGTAAAGATCTCTCTGGAGACAGAAAGAATGGAGCTGGAGCCTGTGCAGTGGGACAAAACATTTCACATCATGGAGGGCTTCTGTTTGCATGGAGAAAGAGAGAAGGAAATCTTATTGATGCAGAGACAAGGTCCAGCTGGAGCCCTGCAGCTGAGCCTCTGGCTGCAGCAGCTGAAGGTTTGCCTGACATGTTCAGAGCAAGGAGCTCACTGGGAAAGAGTGTGGGCAGCAGGGCAAGGGAGGTTGTGCTGCCCTGTGCTGTGCCCTGCTGAGGCCACGTGTGCAGTGCTGGGCCCAGCTGTGTGGTGCCCAGGGGCAGAGGCAGGGCAGTGGTGCAGAGAGGGCAGTGGGGGCTGGGAAGCTGCTGAGGGGCCTGGAGCAGCTGTGTGAGGAGCAAAGGCTGAGAGCCCTGGGGCTGAGAGGCTGCAGGAGAGCAGCCCCAGAGGGCATCTGCTGAGTGCTCAGCAGCAAGAGCTGAAGGAGCTGTGGGGGGCAGCAGCCTGGGGCCAGGCTCTTGGCAGTGGTGGGCAGGGGCAGGCCAAGGGGCAAGGGGCAGAGAGTGGCAGGCAGGAGGCTGCCTGTGGAGAGGAGGAGGAGAAAGTTGTTTGTGGTGAGGGTGCTGGAGCCTGGAGCAGGCTGCCCAGAGAGGCTGTGGAGTGTCCTTGTGTGCAGAGCTTCCAGCCCCCCTGGCACTGTGCTGCTGGGCAAGCTGCTGGGGGATGCCCTGCTGGAGCAGGGCTTGGGCTGGATGGTCCCCAGAGCTCCCTTCCAGCCCCTCCATGCTGGGATTCTATGACTTGGATTTCACTTGGGTTATGATCTCACAGAGTCATTAACATTTTCATTCATTATTCCATCAGCTTAATAACACTTTGGAGCTGTAGCATGCAGGAAAGGGACTACAGGGAGAGGCTGAGGGAGACCTCATTGCCCTCTGCAGCTCCCTGCAGGGACATTGGGTTGAGGAGGGAGCAGCCTCTGCTCCTTGGGGGCAAGGGACAGGAGCAAAGGGAATGGCTCCAAGCTGCCCTGGGGGAGGTTTAGTCTGGAGCTCAGGAAATATTTCTGCCCTGGAAGGGTTCCCAAACCTTAGAATGGGCTGCCCAGGGCAGTGCCTGTGTAGTAGGATTGGAGTGGATGATCTCCAGAGGTCCCTTCCAGGCCCCCCCACCCTGGGAGCTCTCTGATCCTGCGAACGCTGCAGAAGGAAATCAGCCTGGTGAGGAACAAAGAGGCAAAACCCTTTGGTGGCTTCACCTGGAGCAGCAATTTCCTCCTGCCACGGGTGGAAAAGAGAGGTTTTGGTTGGGTTTTTGTCAATTAATTAAAGTGCAGCTTTCACCTTTTGCAGCAGAGGCAGAGAGGATAAAAAGCTTCTCAGGAGCTCTCACAAGCAGCGCAGCAGAAGGTTTTGGCACTCCTGAAACAAAGCCTTTGACTTCAGAGCCACCAGGATGAAGCAGCTCAGCTTTTTGCTTGTTTTTGAGGTCCTTTTTAGTGTCTTTTTGTTGTTGCCTTTTTTTTTTTTTACCCAAAGGTTTTCTGCTCTTTTTCTTTTGGTTCTTTGGTTGTTTTTTTCTCCTCCTTTCAACCTGAAATTATTCATCTCATTAACACAGCCCTGGATCCACACAGCTCTGGTCCTCCTCGAGCATCACTTCCAGGACATCACAGAATCACAGCCACGTGCAGGCTGGCAAAGCCCCTCAGGATCACCGAGTCCAACCTCTAACCCTGCTCTACAAGGTTCACCTTAAACCATCGCCATAAGCATCACAGCCAAACCATAGCCCTGAGCACCACATCCAAACCATAGCCTTAAGCATCACATCCAAACCATATCCCTAAGCACCACATTCAAACCATGTCCTTAAGCATCACATCCAAACCATAGCCTTAAGCATCATATCCAGTGGCATCCTGGCCTGCATCAGGAATGGTGTGGCCAGCAGGAGCAGGGAGGTCATTCTGCCCCTGTACTCTGCACTGGTTAGACCACACCTTGAGTGCTGTGTTCAGTTCTGGGCCCCCCAGTTTAGGAGGGACATTGAGATGCTTGAGCGTGTCCAGAGAAGGGCAACGAGGCTGGGGAGAGGCCTTGAGCACAGCCCTACGAGGAGAGGCTGAGGGAGCTGGGATTGGTTAGCCTGGAGAAGAGGAGGCTCAGGGCAGACCTCATTGCTGTCTGCAACTACCTGAGGGGAGGTTGTGGCCAGGAGGAGGTTGCTCTCTTCTCTCAGGTGGCCAGCACCAGAACAAGAGGACACAGCCTCAGGCTGTGCCAGGGGAGATTTAGGCTGGAGGTGAGGAGAAAGTTCTTCCCTGAGAGAGTCACTGGACACTGGAATGGGCTGCCCAGGGAGGTGGTGGAGTCGCCGTCCCTGGGGCACTCCAAGGCAAGGCTGGACGTGGCACTTGGTGCCATGGTCTGGCCTTGAGCTCTGTGCTAAAGGGTTGGACTTGAGGATCTGTGAGGTCTCTTCCAACTCTGATGATACTGTGAGACTGTGATACTGTGATCCAAACCATATCCCTAAGCACCACATCCAAACCATACCCTTAAGCATCATATCCAAACCATAGCCCTGAGCACCACATCCAAACCATATCCTTAAGCATCACATCCAAACCATAACCCCGAGCACCACATCCAAACCATATCCTTAAGCACCACATCCAAACCATAGCCTTAAGCACCACATCCAAACCATACCTTAAGCATCATATCCAAACCATAGCCCTGAGCACCACATCCAAACCGTATCCTTAAGCATCACATCCAAACCATAGCTTTAAGCATCATATCCAAACCATAGCCTTAAGCACCACATCCAAACCATGTCCTTAAGCATCACATTCAAACCATATCCTTAAGCATCACATCCAAACCATAGCCTTAAGCACCACATCCAAAGCATAGCCTGAGCACCATATCCAAACCTCTCTGAAACACATCCAAGGTTGATGACTCCACCACCTCCCTGGGCAGCTGTTCCAGTGAGTTCTTTAGGGAGCAGGGGGTGTCCTCACACCTGAGTACCCCTCTCCTGGTACAGTTTTAATGCTTTATTATAGCTTAAACACTCAAACCATCATGGGAAAGGTACACTGGAAACCACAATCCTTACAGCCCACATGCTACAGCCAGAGAGAGGAGGGCAGATGGGAGAAACTGCAATGCTGGATAGGATAGGACAGATAATGCTGAGTAGCTTACTGATGGAAGGGCAGGCTATAACCAGAGAGCCATAGAACCAGTCAGGGCTGGAAGGGACCACAAGGAGCAGCCAGCTCCAACCCCCTGCCATGCCCAGGGACACCCTACCCTAGAGCAGGCTGCACACAGCCTCAGCCAGCCTGGCCTCAAACACCTCCAGCCATGGGGCCTCAACCCCCTCCCTGGGTAACCCATTCCAGCCTCTCACCACTCTCCTGCTCAACAACTTCCTCCACACCTCCAGCCTCACTCTCCCCACCTCCACCTTTGCTCCATTCTCCCCACTCCTGACACTCCCTCACAGCCTCAAAAGTCTCTCCCCAGCTTTTTTGCAGCCCCCTTAAGATCCTGCAAGGCCACAAGAAGGTCCCCTGGGAGCCTCCTCTGCTCCAGCCTGCACAGCCCCAACTCTTTCAGGCTGTGCTCACAGCAGAGCTGCTGCAGCCTCTCAGCATCCTCCTGGCCCTGCTCTGGACACTCTCCAGCATCTCCACAGCCCTCTTGTGCCAGGGGCTCCAGAGCTGGATGCAGGACTCCAGGTGGGCTCTCAGCAGAGCAGAGCAGAGCAGAGCAGAGGGGCAGAATCCCCTCCCTGGCCCTGCTGGCCACACTGCTGCTGCTGCAGCCCAGGCTCTGGTTGCTCTCTGGGCTGCAAGTGTACACTGCTGGCTCCTGCTGAGCTTCTCCTCCAGCAGCACCCCCAAGTCCCTCTCCTCAGGGCTGCTCTCCAGCCTGGCACTGCCCAGCCTGGATTGGTGCTTGGCATTGCCTCGACCCAGCTGCAGGACCTTGCCCTTGGTCTTGTTGAATGCCATGAGCTTGGCTTGTGCCCACCTCTGCAGCCTGTCTGTGCTCCACAACCTCCCTGGAGGTGCTCAAGGCCAGATTGGATGAGGTCCTGAGCAACCTCTGTTGGTGTGAGGTGTCCCTGCCCATGGCAGGGGACTTAGAACTGGAAGGTCCCTTCCAACCCAACCCATTCTAGGATACAATAAATGCAGGAAGCCCTCCTGGTGTGGCTTGGTGATGCAAAGGGATGAAGCAATTTGGATGTCTCTGGCATGGCACTGGAGCATTGGAGGTGCTTATCCCAGGCAGGGAGGGGTATGTAGGTCAGCAGGGGGACTTTTGGGGGTGCTTGTCCCTTGCAGTGGGTATGTACGTCGTGGGGGAGGGTCCTTAGCAGTGTGGTTTTGTGCACATCTCTCTTCCTTCTTGGTTCAACAGCGTTGTGGGGGCACCTTGTGCTATTTATGGGTGTCAGCTGCATCCTTTGGGATCACCCTGCCCGGGGTGCTGGCACCTGAGGCTTGAGGGGAGAGGGGATGTGACAGCTCAGTGGCTGTGCTGAAAGCAGCTGGAGGCAGCTCGTTAGCTGAAGGGCTGGGTTCTCATTTACACTCCAGCCTCTCCAGGCTGCAAATGCAGCTCCCAGAGCCCTTTTATGTTCTGAGCAGCTCAAGTGTAAATGAAAATCAGCCCCTCCAGTGCCACTGCTTCTCTTCCAGAGAGAAAAAGTCACTTTGACTGCAGGGAGTGAAGTGGGTCAAGATGGATTGGGGTTGACTCTGTCATCCTCGATGGCAAGGGAGGCAATGGGTGTCCTTCAGCTGGGAGTGACAATGTGCAAGCACCTTTCTCAGGCAAGGGTAGCCTGGAAGCAAGCCACAGCACCCATGGGAGACAGAAGAGTCTTGCCCCATCACACCAGTGTCAGAGCAGAGTCTGCTCTGGAGGCATTCAAAACCCTTCTCTGGACACATCCAAAACCCTTCTCTGGAGACCTCCAAAACTCATCTCCAGAGGCATTCAAAGCCCTTCTCTGGAGACCTTCAGAACCCAACTCTGTACACATTCAAAACCCTTCTCTGGAGACATTCAAAACTCATCTCTGCAGATATCCAAAACCCTTCTCTGAAGACCTCCAAAACTCATCTCCAGAGGCATTCAAAACCCTTCTCTGGAGACATTCAAAACCCTTCTTTGGAGACATTCAAAACTCATCTCAGGAGATATCCAAAAGCCTTCTCTGAAGACCTCCAAAACTCATCTCTGGAGACCTTCAAAACCCTTCTCTGGAGACCTCCAAAACTCATCTCTGGAGACATTCAAAACCCTTCTCTGGAGACATTCAAAACCCTTCTCTGGAGACCTCCAAAACTCATCTCTGGAGACCTCCAGAAGCCATCTCTGAAGACCTCCAAAAGCCATCTCTGGAGACCTTCAAAAGCCATCTCTGGAGACCTCCAAAAGCCATCTCTGGAGACCTTCAAAAGCCATCTCTGGAGACCTCCAAAAGCCATCTCTGGAGACCTTCAAAAGCCATCTCTGAAGACCTTCAAAAGCCATCTCTGGAGACATTCAAAATCTCCCTGGACTTGCTGCTGTGTGGCCCTCTTTAGGAGAGCCTACCTGAGGCTGGGGAAGAGAAGACTGAGAGGGAATCTCATCACTATATATGAATGTCTGAAGGGTGGTGGGCAAGAAGCAGGGCCCAGGCTGTTGTCAGTGCTGTCCTGTGACAGGACAAGGGGCAGTGGACACAAGCTGGAAGCCAGGAGGTTCCACCTCAACGTGATGGAAACACTTCTGCACTGTGAGGGTGCTGGAGGCCTGGAGCAGGCTGCCCAGAGAGGCTGTGGAGCCTCCTTCTCTGCAGGCTTTCAAGACCCATCTGGATGTGTCTCTGTGCGACCTGCCCTGGCCACCCCTGCTTTGGCAGAGGGCTTGGACTCTATCTCTGGTGTTCCCTTCCAACCCTGTTTTTCTGAAGAGGAGGAGGAGCAGGCAATGGTCAAGCTCTAGAAGCTCCTCTGGCCTCCCCTGGCAGGGAGAGGACATTGGCAGGACGTGGCCAGCAGCCAGCTGGTTTGGCTGCAGTAACCTCCCTGCATCCTGTGCTCCTCCACTGCTCTGAAAGAGGCCTCAGCAAAGCCCCCTGGAGGCACTGGGAGCTGTGAGAAGGTACTCAGGAGCTGCAGCAGTGAGCAGGAGATGGACCCAAACTTAGCCTAAATACCTGAGAAGGGTTTTAATTAGTGGGGAAGGAGGGGGGAGAAAGAGGGAGAGGAAAGAGTGGCTTGGCTGTGATGCCCACAAAGATGTTCATCTTCTGTGGAGTGGGGAATGAGGCTGCACTGAATTGATATCTGGGGCTGGGATGTGATGAGAGGAGGTGATGAGGATGGGTTGATGGCTGGGAGTGAGGAATTTGAGAAAGGGGCTGGCAAAACTCTCCAGGACCTTCAGAAACTCTTGGTAAGGTCGTTCTGAGCCTGCTAAATGACAGCAATGAGGAAGTGCCCAGTGGTGTCCTCACCTCAGCTCCCAGTCCTTTGATGGCTTCAGATACCTGCTCTGGGGCTGGGCATATGGAGATTGGGTTGTCAAAACTCCCCAGAACCATCAGAAACTCTTGGTAAGGTCACTCTGACCTTACTAAATGACAGCAATGAGGACATCTCCTTCCATGGAGGGTGCCCAGTGGTGTGCCCTTTCCACAAAGTGTGCCCAGTGGTATTGTCACCTCAGCTCCCAGATCCTGGGTGACTTGAGAGACCTGCTCTGGGGCTGGGCATGTGGAGATTGGGTTGTCAAAACTCCCCAGAACCATCAGAAACTCTTGGTAGGGTCACTCTGACCCTACTAAATGACAGCAATGAGGACATCTCCTTCCACTGTGTGTGCCCAGTGGTGTCCTACCTGAGCCCTCAGCCTCTTGGTGACTCAGTAGACCTGCTCTGGGGCTGGGCACATGGAGACTGAGCTGTTTAAATGCCCCAGAACCATCAGAATCTCTTGGTAGGGTCACTCTGACCCTACTAAATGACAGCAATGAGGACATCTCCTTCCATTGTGTGTGCCCAGTGGTGTCCTACCTGAGCCCCCAGCCCCTTGGTGACTCAGCAGACCTGCTCTGGGGCTGGGCACATGGAGACTGAGCTGTTTAAATGCCCCAGAACCATCAGAAACTCTTGGCAAGGTCACTCTGGCTCTACCAAATGACAGCCATGGGCATACTTCCTCCCATGGATGGTGTCCTCCTTCCACCAGGTGTGCCCAGTGGTATTCTCACCTCAGCTCCCAGTCCCTTGGTGACTTCAGACACCTGCTCTGGGCCTGGGGGACACCAAAGCATCCTGTCCCTGCCATCCCTGCTCCTGTTACTCCACGCTGATGGAGCAATGGGAAGAGACACATTTGCTGATTCATTGCCTCTCCTGGAGATGCAAAGGAACCCTCTGAGGAGCTTCCTGTAGCACTCAATCAGAGGAGAGCTTCTCTGTGGCATCTTAAGGACTTGCCAGGTAAGACACATCCTTCCCTGAACGAAACAGGAGCAAGGACAAGATCTGCTTTGACACCACAGCTCTGAACATCTGACTGCAGCCTGGTCCCATGACTGATGCACAGGGAGGAGATGCCTGCTGGGATGCACAGACCATTTGCCAGCTCTTCACTTGTCTCACTCCTCTGAAGCCTGAGCAGCTCTGAAGCCTGAGCAGGGTGAGGCAGGGTCCTGCTCACTACAGGGATTGCACAAGGATGTGTTAAGTGACTTGGCAGAGGTTGCAACAGATCTAACTCTGACTTCCCAGCAGAAACCACTCCAATTTCCAGGGTCTAAAGAAGAAGTCTTGAGGGAACTGAAGTTATTTAGTCTGGAGAAGAAGAGGCTGAGAAGAGACCTCATTGCTCTCTGCAGCTCCCTGAAAGGAGCTTGCAATGAGGTGGGGGTTAGGCTCTGCTCCCTGAATCAAGTGATAGGAGAGGAAATGGCCTGGAGTTGTGCCAGGAGAGGGTTAGGTTGGAGATGAGGAACAATTTCCTTGCTGCAAGAGTGGTTAGGGATTGGCAGAGGTTGCCCAGGGAGGTGGTGGAGTCCCCATCCAGGGAGGTGTTCAAGAAAGCTGTGGCCATGGCACTTGGGGCCAGGGTTTGGTGGCCATGGAGGGGTTGGGTTGATGTTGGACTGGATGATCTCAGAGGCCTTTTCCAACCCAAAGAGCTCCATGATTCCATGGGTCCATACACTTGGTGCCACACAGGTGTTAAGAACCACACAGGCACGGCACCTGGGGCCATGGTTTCATGGCCATGGTGGACTTGGGCTTGGAAGTCTTCTCCAGCCATAATGATTCAATGAATTACCAACCTGAACCACCTCAGCAGAGCTCTCACCTCCATGTTCCTATTCCTCTCACCTCCATGTTCCTATTCCTCTCTCCTCCATGCTCTTCCTCACTCCTTTCACCTCCATGTTCCCATTCCTCTCACCTCCATGCTCTTCCTCACTCCTCTCACCTCCATGCTCTTCCTCACTCCTCTCACCTCCATGTTCTTCCTCATTCTTCTCACCTCCATACTCTTCCTCATTCCTTTCACCTCCATGCTCTTCCTCACTCCTCTCACCTCCATACTCTTCCTCACTCCTCTCACCTCCATGTTCTTCCTCACTCCTCTCACCTCCATGTTCTTCCTTCACACCCAGGAGAAGCAGCTGAAATTCAGGTTCTGTGTTGCTTGTGTGAGAGCAGCTCGCAGAGCCTGGTGGAACCACCCTCCCTGGTGCTGGCTGCTGCCCACATCCAGCCCTTCTGTCATTACCATGGCTGTTGTTGTGGAATAAATCATTCCTTAAGCTTCTCTCTTTCATTGCAAATTGCCCATGAAACACTTGCAGAGCGACACCCACCCTGACAGCCTCAATCAGAGCAGCAATCAAAGCCACATCTCAATCTCCTGCTTCCTGGCAGGACTTATTAGTGCTAGGAGGTGCTGAAGGAAAAGGCACAGATCGTAGAGGCACAGAATGGGAGGGCTTGGAAGGGACCTCCAGAGATTAGTGAGTCCAAAACCCCTTGCCAGAGCAAGGTCACCTAGGGCAAGTCACACAAGAGGGCACCCAGATGGGTCTTGAAGGTCTCCAGAGAAAATGTGGTCCACATAGCCACAGAATCCCCCAATCCCAGCAGGGCACCCACAGGCTGTGGTCAGGGCACCCACAGCACCCTGCCCAGGGGCACAATGGCTGGGAGGGAGTTGGAAGCTCTCCAGAGAAGGAGACTCCACAACCTCTCTGGGCATCCTGCTCCAGGGCTCTGCTAACTTCCTACCAGAGAAGTTTCTCCTCCTGCTGAGGTGGAACCTCCCTGAGTTCACATCCACTGCACTTAAACCTGTCGCTGGGGCTCACCAAGAAGAGCCTGGCACCACCCTCCTGGCAGCCACCCTGCAGCTGTCTGTAGACACTGGCAAGGTCCCTTCGTGGCTTTCTCTCGCCCATGCTAACCAGCCCCAGGGCTCTCACTCTTTGCTCACCACACAGAGGATCCCTCAGCACCCTCATAGCCTCTGCTGGACTCTCTCCAGTAGTTCCCTGTCCCTCCTGCACTGAGCAGCCTGGAGAGTAGCCAGACAGAGAGGGATCTGGGGGTGCTGATTGATACCCACCTGAACATGAGCCAGCAGTGTGCCCAGGTGGCCAAGAGAGCCAGTGGCATCCTGGCCTGCATCAGGAATGGTGTGGCCAGCAGGAGCAGGGAGGTCATTCTGCCCCTGGACTCTGCACTGGTTAGACCTCACCTTGAGTGCTGTGTTCAGCTCTGGGCCCCCCAGTTTAGGAGGGACATTGAGATGCTTGAGTGTGTCCAGAGAAGGGCAATGAGGCTGGGGAGAGGCCTTGAGCACAGCCCTACAAGGAGAGGCTGAGGGAGCTGGGATTGGTTAGCCTGGAGAAGAGGAGGCTCAGGGCAGACCTCATTGCTGTCTGCAACTACCTGAGGGGTGGTTGTGGCCAGGAGGAGGTTGCTCTCTTCTCTCAGGTGGCCAGCACCAGAACAAGAGGACACAGCCTCAGGCTGTGCCAGGGGAGATTTAGGCTGGAGGTGAGGAGAAAGTTCTTCCCTGAGAGAGTCATTGGCCACTGGAATGGGCTGCCCGGGGAGGTGGTGGAGTCGCCGTCCCTGGAGCTGTTCAAGGCAGGACTGGACGTGGCACTTGGTGCCATGGTCTGGCCTTGAGCTCTGTGCTAAAGGGTTGGACTTGATGATCTGTGAGGTCTCTTCCAACCTTGATGATACTGTGATGCTGTGATACTGTGATACTGTGATTTGAAATCCAAACAAGATGATTTGCTTTGGAAAGGAAGATGTACAATACAGTTACCTGTCTCAGTTGTCAGTCTCTTCTTCCCTTCTAGTGAGTAGAGAATTTCATGACACTGGAGGTGTGGAGCAGAGGGTTTTCTCAGAACTAGTAGCCTTAGTTCTTTACACTGTGGGTGGTAAGACACTGGCAATAGGTTGCTCAGGGAGGTTGTGGATGCTCCTTCCCTGGAGGTGCTCAAGGCCAAGTTGAATGAGGCCTTGAGCTACCTGTTCTAGTGGGAGGTGTCCCTGCCTATGGCAAGGGGCTGGAACTGGATGAGCTTTGAGGTTCCTTCCAGTCTAAACCATTCTGTGATTCTGTGATATAAACCATTTCTTTGTGAATTATACTTTATCAGAATCATAGAATCAAGCAGGTTGGAAGAGACCTCCAAGTTCATCCAGTCCAACCTAGCACCCAGCCCTAGCCAGTCAACCAGACCATGGCACTAAGTGCCCCCATTCAGTATTTTCTTGAACATCTCCAGAGATGGCAACTCCACCACCTCCCTGGGGGCAAATCACTCTCTCTGCCAAGAACTTCCTCCCAACAGCCAGCCTAGACGTCCCCTGGCACAGCTTGAGACTTGATTCCATGCCACCTTAATAAAGCACCAGGGGAAGGAGCTGGATGCCACACCAGCAACAGCCACACCAGCTTGAAGCCCTCCCTCCACTTCACCTCCACTTCTACTCCCGAGCGAGCAGCAGAACCTCAGCAGCAGCGCTGGGAAGCAGCACAAACGGCACAGGAATGGCTCCGAAGTGGATGGGGGAGAGAGCTCAGGCACCTCCTTGCTCCCTGCCTGCAGGACCACGGGCACTGAGGGATGGATGGGTCCGGTCCTTGCCGCGGGGGGGAGGGGGAGGCAATTCCCACTGCCTCCTTCCCCACTTCAGCGCTTCCCTGAGGATTGTGGCTAAATGGGATTTCAACTCCCCCAGCCTTATCTCAGCCTGCTGACAGCTGACCAAAGCCTGAGGCTTATTCTGTCTCACTCCTGAAATAACAAGCACTCAACGCATCCAGCTCCTGCTCCCAGCCACAGGCTTGATCCTCCTCTCCTCTTTCCACTCCCCCTTCTCCCACTTTGGGGTTGGTTGTTCTGTTTTGTTCTGTTTTGTTTTGTTCCTCCTTTTCCTTTTCTTTCTTTTGTTTTTCATTTCTTGGCTTGTTTTAAAGCAGTCTCAGAAATAAACCTGGAGGTAGCACCTCTCACTTTAGCCCAGGGCTTTGCAAGGTGCTTTGTAAGGTGGAGATGCTTTGCAAGGTGGAGATGCTTTGTAAGGTGGAGATGCTTTGCAAGGTGGAGATGTTTTGTAAGGTGGAGATGCTTTGCGAGATGCTTTGTAAGGTGAAGATGCTTTGTAAGGTGCTTTGTAAACTGGAGATGCTTTGCAAGGTGCTTTGCAAGGTGGAGATGCTTTGCGAGATGCTTTGTAAGGTGGAGATGCTTTGCAAAGTGCTTTGCAAGGTGGAGGATTTACCTCCCTGTCACCCTGATGGTGCATTCCTACAACTCTGCCCTGGTGAGACCACCTCTGGAGTGTTGCTTTGGCTTACCCAGTTTAAGAAGGACAGAGATATGCTGGGGAGAGCCCAAGGGAGACTATGAAGATGACGAAGGGGCTGGAACATGTCTGTGAGTAGGGAAGGTTGAGGCATCTGGAGCTGTTGAGCCCGGAGAAGAGAAGGCTGAGAAGGGATCTTATCAATGTCTATAAATATCTGAAGGGTGGTGGTGTCTTGTGATAGGAAAATCATAGAATAAGAGAATCAGGCAGGTTGGCAGAGAGCTCCAAGCTCCTGCAGCCCAACCTAGCCCCCAGCCCTGCCCAACCATGGCACTAAGTGCCCCAGCCAGGCTTTGCTTGAACTCCTCCAGGCACAGCATCTCCACCACCTCCCTGGGCAGCCCATTCCAATGGCAGAGGGCAGTGGACACAAACTGCCTCAACAGAGGTAGATTTGGGCTTCCAGCATAGGTCTAGAAGAGCTTTGGGTACAGTTCCATGAAAACTCCTGGTCAAGAATGCTGGGCTCAGGGCTGGCTGCCTGGGACCTTCTCTGGGTGGTGGCTTCACCCTGCCTCATGCAAATCACCTCCCTCTGCCCCACAGCAGCCCCACAACAGCATCACAGTGTCCCCACAGCATCCCCACAGCTCCCAGCTTAGGCAAATAGAGGCACAGGCAGAGATGGTAAGGACCTAGACATAGACATGGACGTGGATGTGGAAGTGGACAAGGATATGAACATGGACATGGATATGGATGTGCATATGTTCATGGACATGGATGTAGATGTGGATATGGACATGGATATGGGTGTGGATGTGGACAGGGATATGAATACGGACTTGGATATTGAAGTGGATATGGATATGGGCATGGATGTGGATATGGATAAGGATACGGACATGGATGTAGAGATGGAGATGGACACGAGTGTGGATATGGACATGGACATGGACATGGATGTGGAAGTGGACAAGGATATGAACATGGACATGGATATGGATGTGCATATGTTCATGGACATGGATGTAGATGTGGATATGGACATGGATATGGGTGTGGATGTGGACAGGGGATATGAATAAAGACTTGGATATAGAAGTGGATATGGGCATGGGTGTGGATATTGGTATGGACATAGACATGGATACAGATGTGGGTATGGATATGGATATGAACATAGACATGGATATGGATGTGGGCATGGATATGGATGTGGATAAGGGTATGGATATGAACATAGACATGGATATGGATGTGGGCATGGATATAGATGTGGATAAGGGTATGGATATGAACATAGACATGGATATGGATGTGGGCATGGATATGGATGTGGATAAGGGTATGGATATGAACATAGACATGGATATGGATGTGGGCATGGATATAGATGTGGATAAGGGTATGGATATGAACATAGACATGGATATGGATGTGGGCATGGATATAGATGTGGATAAGGGTATGGATATGGACATAGACATGGATATAGATATGGGCATGGATATGGATGTGGATAAGGACATAGATATGGACATAAGGATGTGGATATGGAAATGGATGTGGGCATGGATATGGATATAGACTTGGATATGGAAGTGGATGTGGGCATGGATATGGATGTGGATAAGGTCATGGATATGGACATAGGGCTGTGGACATGGAAATGGATGTGGTCATGGATATGGATATAGACTTGGATATGGAAGTGGATGTGGGGCATGGATATGGATGTGGATTTGGGCATGGATATGGCTGTGGTTGTGGATAAGTATATGGATATGGATCTACATGGTCTAGACATAGATTATATGGCTATGGGTGATATGGATGTGAAGAGAGAGAGATACAGATTGCACGGATGCAGATTAGATTAGAGGGATCTAGACTGTGTGGATATGGATAAGGATATAGATTACATGGATGTGGATGTGCATGATAAGGACATGCAGACAGACCAGGATATGGCTACGGCTGATACAGATCCAGAGGATAAAGAACACAGATAGAGATGTCCACAGAGATGGAATTGATATGGACACTGTTATAAATGGTGTTGGTATGAATATGGATGTGGATGGTATGGATATAGATGAGGAGGCTGTCAGGCATAGGTGAAGAGAAACAAGACAAAGACAGAGGAGAGATTTGTTACATATAAATAGTGATACAGACAGATATAGAATAGATATATAGGGATATAGATGACCTATAGATACAGATTGGAGACAGGGATAGAGATGATCTGTATGTGTGTATATAGATAGAGATGATCTATAGATACATATATAGATGACATATAGGTAGGCATAGAAAGATACAGGTATAGATAAGGCAAAATTAAGACAAAGAAAGATAAAGATGAGAAAAAAGAAAGAGATAGGTAAAGATAATTAAAAAATAAAGAGAAGGACAAAACAAAGACAAAGCAAAATAAAGAAAGAGAAAGAGAAAGGTAAGATAAGGACAGATAAAGGTAGAAGAGAGATCTCTCTCTATATATATAACAATACAGCCATAGGTATGGAATAGATATAGATAGAGACACACAGGGGTGTAGAGATAGAGAGGAAGTTAAAGGCAGAATAAAGATAGATAAAGGGAGAAGGGAGATCTATAAACATAAAGCTAACAATATGGACACATGGATATAGAAATAGCCATAGACAGGTGTAGGTGTGGGCACAGCAAAGAAGAAGATGATCAGAGGGCTCCTTTCCTATGAGGATAGGCTGAGAGAGTTGGGGCTGTTCAGCCTGGAGAGGAGAAGGCACCAGGGAGACCTCGTTGTGACTTTCCAGTAGCTGAAGTGGGCTAAAAGAAAGCTGGGGAGGGACTTCTTAGGCTGTCAGGTAGTGGTAGGACTGGGGGGAATGGAGCAAAACCAGGAGTAGATTAAGGTTGGATGTTAGGAAGAAGCTCTTTAGCATGAGACACTGGCATAGGTTGCACAGAGAGATGGTGGAAGCCTCAGCCCTGGAGGTGTTTAAAGCCAGGCTGGATGAGGCTCTGAGCAACCTGATCTGTTGTGAGCTGTCCCTGCAGGGAGGTTGGAGCTGAATGACCCTTGAGGTCCCTTCTAGTCCTGACAATTCTCTGATTCTATGATACAGGAGCACAGCCTGGGAAGGTGAATTTGTCCAGAGCCACCCCCAAATGGAGATGTAACATAAAGTCCTGCAAGCAGGGAGCATCTGGAGGACCTCTCTCCCCTGCTCAGTTGGACAAAGGCACTGTGCTGTCAGAACAGTTCAGAGGATTTCATCACCAGTGTGTTGCAGTGGTAGGATGAGAGAATGGATTGTCCCAGAGGGGGAAAGGGATCCTGGGGCAGGAATTGGCAGGGCTCTTTGATAGGGCTGTAAACTAGACTTGAAGTGGGAAGGGGTTAACAGTCTCCTGCTCGCTGGTGACAAGCAGTGGGGCAGCTCACCAGAGGCAGAGGGATGGAGAGCTAATGAGAGCCCTCAACTTCCCCATGAAGGTGGTGAGAGCCTGGCACAGGTTGCTCAGGGAGGTGATAAAAGCCTCATCCCTGCAGGTGCTTAAGGCCAGGCTGGATGTGGCTCTGAGCAACTTGATCTAGTGTGAGGTGTTCCTGCCCATGGCAGGGGGTTGGAGCTGGATGATCCTTGAGGTCCCTTCCAGCCCTGACAATTGTGATTCTATGAAGACAAAGAAAGATGAAGGCAGAGGCCAGAGCTGTATGTACCTAGGCACATCCCATCCCTTGTCTAGCCAGATACAGGCATCTCTGCACAGACCCACAGAGGGGTAGGAGTTGGGAGGGACCTTCAGAGATCATTGAGGCCAACCTCCCATGCCAGAGCAGGTCACAGAGGAATCAGTTGGACTTGGTAATCCTGGGGGTCTTTTCCAACCAGAATGTTGTGATTCTGTGATCCTGTGAACCATAGAATCATAGAATGGTTTAGGTTGGAAGGGACCTCAAAGCTCAGCCAGTTCCTACCTCCTGCCATAGGCAGGGACACCTCCCACTAAAACAAGTCACTCAAGGTCTCATCCAACCTGGTGCTGAACACCTCCAGGGAGGTTATGGAGCACAGAAGCACAGAATGGAATCAAAGCTGGAAGGAACCTCAAAGCTCAGCCAGTTCCAACCCCCCTGGTATAGGCAGGGACACCTCCCACTAGAACAAGCTGCCCAAGGCCTCACCCAGGTGGGTACTGAAAGCCTCTAGAGAAAGAGACTCCAAAACCTCTCTGGGCAGCCTGCTCCAGGCCTCCAGCAGCCTTGCAGCAAAGACTTTTCCTCGTGTTGAGGTGGAATCTCCTGGGTTCCAGTTTGCCTCTGTGGCTCCTTGAAAAGAGACTTGCACTGCTGAAGGGAGCCTGACCCCTTCCTCTTGGCACCCACACTTCAGTTGTTCATAAACACCAACAAGATCCCCTCTCAGGCTGCTCTTCTTCAGGTTAAACACCCCCAGGGCTCTCAGCCTTGTTTAGCCTGCAGCAGAGGAGGCTCAGGGGTGACCTCATTGCTGTCTACAACTACCTGAAGGGAGGCTATAGCCAGGTGGGGTTGGGCTCTTCTCCCAGACAACCACCAATAAAACAAGGGCACACAGCCTCAAGCTGTGCCAGGGCAGGGTCAGGCTGGATGTGAGGAGGAAGTTCCTGGCAGAGAGAGTGATTGGCACTGGAAAGGGCTGCCCAGGGTGGTGGTGGAGTTGCCATGCCTGGAGGTGTTCTTGCCAAGCCTGGCTGGGGCACTTAGTGCCATGGTCTGATGATTGGCCAGGGCTGAGTGCTAGGTTGGGCTTGTTTGAGCTTGGAGCTCTCTGCCAACCTGCCTGATTCTATCATTCTAATAGTGATTGGCACTGGAATGGGCTGCCCAGGGAGGGGGTGGAGTCACTGTCCCTGGGGGTGTTGCAGCCAAGCCTGGCTGGGGCACTTAGTGCCATGGTCTGGTTGGTTGGGCAGGGCTGGGGGCTAGGTTGGGCTGCAGGAGCTTGGAGCTCTCTGCCAACCTGGTTGATTCTATGAGATGTTCCTCACAGCCTCTGTTGGGTTCTCTCTAGCACAATAAACATGATGAAGGATAAATCTCTCCTTGGAAAGATAACAGTATAGGTAAGGATATAGATGATATAGATCAGCTAGATATAGGTATAGATGATGTAGATATAGGTGTGATGGGTGATGTAGATAACATAGATACAGGGGATATAGATGATATATGGATGGAGAAATATAGAGAATATAGATATAGATAGATGAAGATATAGATATAGGTGATACAGGCTATAGAGATATAGATTATGTAGGTGATAGAGAGGATATAGATGTTGATATAGATGATTTAGATATAGATACAGGAGATATAGATGATATATAGATATAGGCACGGAGAGATAGAGATCAAGATAGAGATAGATTAAGATATAGATATAGGTGATATAGATGCAGGTGATAGATTTAGGTATAGATAAAGGTATAGATATAAGTATGGAGAGAGATAGACAGATTTAGATATAGGTGAGATAGGTGATATAGATGATACTATGATATAGATGATATAGATATAGGTGATTAGATTATAGATAGATTTAGGTATGGATAAAGATATAGATATAGGTATGGAGAGACAGAGATAGAGATAGAGATAGAGATGGAGATGGAGATAGGGATAGATAGGGATAGAGATAGGTGATATAAGTGATACAGGTGATATAGATGATATATAGATAGAGGTATGGAGAGATAGACATAGGCATAGATTAAGATGTAGATATAGGTGATATTGATATAGGTGATTAGATTATATATAGATTTAGGTATGGATAAAGATAGAGATAGGGATAGAGAGAGATAGAGATAGAGATAGGTGATGTAGGTGATAGAGATAGGTGATGTAGGTGATACAGGTGATGTAGGTGGTATAGATATAGGTGATATGGATGGTGTACAGATATAGGTATGGAGACATAGACAGGGATTAAGATACAGATATAGGTGATAGAGGTGATATTGATATAGGTGATTAGATTATATATAGATTTAGGTATAGACAAAGATATAGATATAAGTATGGAGAGAGAGAGAGAGATAGATTAAGATAAAGATATAGGTGATATACATGATTCTATGATATAGATGATATAGGTGATTAGATTATAGATAGATTTAGGTATGGATAAAGATATAGATATAGGTATGGAAAGATAGACATAGAGATTGAGATAGGTGATACAGGTGATATAGATGATACAGATACAGGGGATATAGATGATACATAGATTTAGGTATGTATAAAGATATAGATAGAGATATAGAGAGATAGAGATAGAGAGAGATAGATGAAGATATAGATATAGATATAGATATAGATATAGATACAGATACAGATATAGATATGTTTTAGTGGGAGGTGTCCCTGCCTAGGTCAGGGGGTTGGAACTGGGTGATGCTTGGAGTCCCTTCCAACCTAAACCATTCTAATATTGTATGATTCTCTATAGGTGATACAGATGTCATAGATGATATAGATACAGGGGATATAGATGATATATAGAGATAGATAAAACCATAGATCTAAGTCTGGATGAAGATCTAGATATAGGTATGGATAGATACGGATACAGATATAGATACAGATACAGATACAGATGCAGATACAGGCATAGATAGATCTGATGCTAGGAGAAAATGAAGTTACTCTGGAGCATTAGCAGAGAGTTTGGGCTGCTCAGCTCCCCCACCCAGTTCTCCATGGAGAGAAAACCATCACCCACCAGCAGAGAGGTGAAGAGGAAGGAGAGAAGCGGAGCTCGGTGCCAGCCCCTTCCCGACATTCGTCGGCGCCGGAGATAGCAGCAGAGGAATGGAAGTTATTAAAGGCAGGGAGATGGATGGAGCTGGAGGCCTCAGTTTGTTTTGCTGGCTCCAAATCCGTTTGCAGGCAGAGCCGTTATCAATTCCTGGGGAATAGTTTGCCCTGTCAGTGCCGAGAGGGTGTTAATGTTCTTTACGGCTCCGTTGGAGCCAGAGCGGTGACACCAATCTAAATAAGGCAGGAAGGAAGCCTTAATCAGCCTGTCACTGACCAGTTATTAACATTTGAGAACAAGGGCATTAAAGGAGAAAATCCAGAGAGGTCAATTTGTACTTCAGGAGAGAAGCCAAAGAGATAAGGAGAAGTAAAGTGATGTCCTCCAGCCGGGAGAGCGAGATGGATCCTACCCTTCCTGGGTGCACAAAAATGCCAAGGGGCTGGGATGCTGAGGAGCAGGCTTCCAGGACCCTGCAGAAAAACGTTCCACCCCCCACAGCCTGCCCTAGGAAGGTCTCCAGCTGAAGTCAAGCCTTCCCCCCCGTCCTTGGTAGAGGTGCCCCCCTCCTCCTCCTCCTGGCTTGCTGTCTCCACACACCCCAGGGGCGGTTGCGATGCAGCGTTGCTGCGTGCGAGGGCTCTGCCGAGCCCTGTGGGATGAAAGCTGTGTGCTTAGATATGGTTTATCCCTTCCAACCCCTGATGCTAATCCAGGATTAGTCCTCCTGCTCTATGATCACGTTTCCCCCGCTCTCTTTGAAACGACACCGCTCTGGCCCCTTTCCCTTCCAGCCTCTCCCACCAGCCCTCAGGGCAATCCACTTGCCAGGCTCTGATTCAACCCAGCTGGCAGCAAAGCATCCCACCAGGATCCCAAACGACTTGGCATGCATGTCCCTGATGGGCTGCACTACACCTCCTCTCCACAGAGCCCAGCACCCTGCAGCCTCCAAACGCCTCCAGCATCCCCATAGGGACGGCGCAAGGACCAGGGGTTCAAGGGCCTGAATTCCTCTGCTGGAATACTGGGGCCAGAGTGGCTGAGAGCAGGCAGGCAGAGAGGGAGCTGGAGAGACTGGTTGGCAGCTGAATGTCAGGGGGTAGAAAGGACCTCGAGAGCTCACCCAGTCCAACCCCCCTGCCAGGGCAGGATCACCAATACCATATCACACAGTAACACATCCAGGCAGGGTTAGAATATCACTGGTGCTGTGCCCCAGGGATCAGTGCTGGGCACAGTCCTGTTCAGTATCTGTAGTGATGATCTGGAGCAGGGGATTGAGTCCAGCATCAGGAATTTTGCAGATGGCACCAAGGTAGGAGCAGCTGTGGAGCTGTGGGAGGGGAGCAGAGCCCTGCAGAGGGACCTGGCCAGGCTGCATGGGTGGGCAGAGGCCAAGGGGATGAGACTGAACAAGGCCAAGGGCAGGTTCTGCACTTTGGCCACAACAACTCCAAGCAGCACTACAGGCTGGGGCCGGAGTGGCTGAGAGCAGGCAGGCAGAGAGGGCCCTGGGGGTGCTGGTGGAGAGGAGCTGCAGAGGAGGCAGCAGTGCCCAGGTGGGCAGCAGAGCCAATGGCATCCTGGGCTGGCTCAGGAGCAGTGTGGGCAGCAGGACAAGGGAGGTTCTTGTGCCCCTGTGCTCAGCACTGCTCAGGCCACCCCTGCAGTGCTGTGTCCAGTTCTGGGCTCCTCCATTGCAGAGAGCTGCTGAGGTGCTGGAAGGTGTTGAGAGAAGGGCAGCAAGGCTGGGGAGGGGCCTGGAGCAGAGCCCTGTGAGGAGAGGCTGAGGGAGCTGGGGGGGTGCAGCCTGCAGCAGAGGAGGCTCAGGGCAGAGCTGATTGCTGCCTGCAGCTGCCTGCAGGGAGGCTGTAGCCAGGTGGGGTTGGGCTCTGCTGCCAGGCAGCCAGGGACAGAAGAAGGGGACAGAGGCTCAAGTTGTGCCAGGGCAGGTCTAGGCTGGATGTTGTTAGGAAGTTGCTGTCAGAGAGAGTGATTGGCACTGGAATGGGCTGCCCAGGGAGGTGGTGGAGTCACTATCCCTGGAGGTGTTGAAGAGGAGGCTGCAGGAGGCACTCAGTGCCAGGGGTTAGCTCATTAGAAGGTGTTAGGGGATAGGTTGGACTCGATGAGCTCAGAGGTCTTTCCCAACCTGCTTCACCCTGTGATTCTGTGAATAAATCAGCAGCTTTGCTTGTGCTGGTGGCTTCTGGCCACTGGTCCCCCAGGCAGCTGGATCCATAAAGAAGCATCATGCAGGCTCCATTTGGGAGCACGGTGGCATCTGGGAAGCTGGCATCGCTGCTCCCCATTAGGTTTCCTCACTCTCTGTGTTGCTGAGCCATTAAAGGAGCTGCCTGAGAGCTGCCTGCTTGTTTGCAGGAGCAGCAGAGCAGCAGGGGAGACAGCAGCAGTCCCTCAAATCATTCCCCCTCAGGGGGAAGTGAAGAAAGGAGAGAGAAATAGCAAATTAAATAAAAATAACCCCCAAACCTGCAGGGGTGGAGTCAGGAGGAGCAATATTTAGAGTGGCTTATTGGAGAGAGGTTTGGCTTGTTGGTGTTTGCAGGCTCATTGCACACAGGGAACTTGACTCTGGAAGGGCTTGGGGTGGGCTCTAGGATGGCAGTGCCTCAGTGGTGGCTGCCAAAAGTAACCTTCTGCTGGGTTTCAGTGTTGAGGAGTTGCCTTTAGGCCCCAGCCCTGCTTTACAGCCCAATTTCTAACCTTTGAGGGGGTAGATAGGGCAAAAAGGATGCATCCAGGGCCAGGCTGTGGATGAGGAATACCCCACCACGTTCTGGCCTCTGGGACAGTAGCTTGTCCTCCTCATTTATCCTGGTTTTCTGTCTCCTGATGGGAAACACTCAGCTAGGACCCCCCTCAAGCCCTGCCAAAAGGTTTTTCTCTGTGCCTCAGGCTAAGCTGCCAGCAGATATCCCTCCTGTCCCACTCTCCCTTTATCCCAGAGATCCAGAGAAGAAAGGCAAAGAGCAGCAGCAAGTCCAAGGGTGGATCAAACCACCTTTGCAGACCTACCACCAACACCAGCCTCAGCCAGCATCCAGTAGCCTGTGCACACAGTGACCATTTCCCAGCCCATAATAACCAACTCAGCATCACTATCAGGAATGGTGTGGCCAGAAGGAGTAGGGAGGAGATGGTGCCCCTATACTCAGCAGTGGTGAGGGTGCAGCTCAAATCCTGGGTTCAATTCTGGGTCACATACTCTAAGAAGGACATTGAGGGTCTGGAGAAGGTGCAGAGAAGGGCAGCAAAGCTGGGGAAGGGTCTGGAGAACAGGGCTGGGGAGGAGCAGCTGAAGGTGTTTAGTCTGGAGGAGGCTGAGAGAACATCTTCTGGCTCTCCACAGAGTGAGGTGGAGGTTGGTTTCTTCTCCCCAGTATCTGGTGATAGAAGGAGAGGAAATGGCCTGAAATTGTGGCAGGGGAAGTTTAGGTTGGAGATGAGGAGCAACTTCTTTGCTGCAAGAGTGATCAGGGCTTGGCACAGCCTGCCCAGGGAGGTGGTGGAGTCCCCATCCCTGAAGGGGTTCAGGAAACCTGTGGCCATGGCACCTGGGGCCATGGTTTGGTAGCCAGGGTGGGGTTGGGTTGCAGGTTGGACTCTGTGATCTTTTGCAGCTGTGGTGGTTTGGGTGTTCCCTGACCCCCTCCCACTTTGGAAATCACCCAGACTAGACTCAGCAGCTCTGGACATTGAATGAAGCTTCCTACTGAGAGCTTAGCCCAAGAGGCAAGCAGGCAGTAGAGTATCTACAGCTATAGACAGCAATACACAAGGTAAAAGGCAATACAGAAACACAGCTCCCCTCCCAGAGACCTGAGTGCCCAGGAGGGGCTCCAACCACCCTTCCACCTTCTCCCACCCCTCTCTACCTTACCCCAGATCTTGCCTTATGCCCAGTGAAGATTGGAGGATCAGCCATGGGGGTTAGAAAGCAGGTGGATGAGTCAAAGACAGCAGGTTAGGTTAGAGAGAGAAATGCAGCCCACAGCCCAGACAGAGAGCATCTCCCTTATCTATATTTACACTCTTGTTCTTATACCTCTCAGCAAGCCTATGAGTGCAGTAGGCATCACCATTGTTTCTCTTTCACAGCCTGCAGTCTAGTTCTTCTCACCAAACCATTCTAGCTAGCTTCAAACTAGCACAGCAACCCAAACAGTTCCGTGGTGCTAGGATAATAAATGAGCAACAAAGTCCTTGTGTCCAGGGATGTGCACAGTAGGTCACTTAATCCTGGTGGATTTTTCTGCTGTAGCATCAAGTTCTATGATTTTCTAAACAGCTTTTGTACTGGTCTGAAGAGCAACAGAAGTCACAATGTGAGGGGGTTAAAAGGAAAGGACCTAGGAGAAAGTTTCTTTTGCCAATGTATGAGGCTCCTAGAAAGCAGGAGAATGGTGCATCCTATTCCAGTCTAGGCCATTCCTGGCTGGACTTAGAAGGGGACTGGGTGCATTTTGTACAGAATGTGATCAAAGAGGGAAGCTGTAGCCAGATGGGCTTGGTCTCTTCTCCCAGACAACCAGCAACAGAATGAGGGGACACAGCCTCAAGCTGTGCCAGGGCAGGTTGAGGCTGGATGTCAGAAGGAAGTTGCTGGCAGAGAGAGTGATTGGCACTGGAATGGGCTGCCCAGGGAGGTGGTGGAGTGGCTGTGGCTGGAGGTGTTGCAGCCAAGCCTGGCTGGGGCACTTAGTGCCATGGTCTGGTTGTTTGGGCAGGGCTGGGGGCTAGGTTGGGCTGCAGGAGCTTGGAGCTCTCTGCCAACCTGCTTGATTCTATGGTTCTGTGATTCTAAGCTCCTCCAGTCCACGGCCTGGTACAGCCTCAATATGCTCAGCCAGGATTTGGGGACCTAAGGAGGATGCTAAATCCTTGGCAATTCATTGGAGCAGGGGGCAAAAAGTAACAGTGAGCTTCAGACCCTGATCCTCACCTCTCTGATGGCCACCCTTGGAAGACTTGAAGGTGAAAGATGGTTTTAATACCCAGTGTGCCATGGGGATATTTGTCTGGGGACAGCCCTGTCTGCAAGTCCAGCAGCTCAAATCCATGACATAAATAAAGGGATGCCCAAAGTTGGGAACGCCAGTGACGTGCATGACAAGGGAGGGGGGAGTGGGATGGGTTCATTATTGCCATTATTACTATTATTATAATTATTATTATTATTACTACTGCTATTGACTGGGGAAGTGGAAAGCAAAGCAATGCTTCTGCTGGTCCAAAGCCCTGGCTGCCAGGCCTGGCTCACAGTGGCAGAAGCAGCACAATGGCAGCAAATTATAAATCAGTGCCTTTTGTCTGGGACTGAGAGAAGGGAGGCAGAGACCTACCCTCCATCTCCTTCCCTTCCAAGGGGCTGATGTGCAGAGGGGAAAGCATCTCTGATCTCAAACCTGTTGGAGATGGTGGGGTCACATCCACCCATGATGCCCAGATTGCTCCTCAAAGCATGTGTGGGGCAGAGGAGCTGTAAGTGCATGGGATCAGGGCACTCTCCTGCCATGAACCAACCCCACTGTTGGATTTGGCTTCCCTTGCCTCGTTAGAGCTGATTACACTAATTGCTGTGTTTGTTTGGGGGTGGGTATGTTTTGTTGTCCTTCTGTTTGTCAACTCTTTGATTTTTTGGCCCTAAGATGACACAGTTGATGCCAAGCAGTCGGAAGAGTGGGTGCTCTCCAAGGGGAGAGCTCAGACCTGCAGTGACTGCAGAGCAGGGCTGGAGGGAGCAGAGGTTTTTGTTCTGAAGGCACCACAACCTTCAGCCTTTTCCACAGAGCCATAGAAACATTCAGCTTGGAAAAGACCTTCAAGATCATCTTGTCCAACCATCAACCCTACTCTGCCAAGCTCATCACTAAGCCACATCTCCAAGCACCACGTCTACAAAGCCTTTAAATGCAGCTCTGGCACCTCCCTGGGCAGCCTGTTCCAGTGCTTTAGCACTCCACTGCTTCTGCAGAGTCCCCTAAGCCTGTTTTAAAGGGAGCAGCTTCCTCTCAGTGATTCAGCCATGGATTCCCATTGGAAAATCTGTTTGTATTCCCTGGTGTGCCTTAAGGAATCACAAGTCTTGCTCTCACCTGGGTACTGAGCGCTGGTAAGGCCACATCTCAAACACTAAGTTCAGCCTCTCACTCTGAGAAGGACATAGAGGAGCTGGAGTGGGTCCAGAGAAAGGCAACAAAGGTGGGGAAGGGCCTGGAGAAGAGGGCTGGGGAGGTGCAGCTGAGGGAGCTGGGGGTGTGCAGTGTGGGGAAGAGGAGGCTGAGGGCAGAGCTCATTGCTCACTACAACTCCCCGCAAAGAGGTTGCAGTGAGGTGGAGGTTGGGCTCTTCTCCCTAGGATCAGGTGATAGAAGGAGAGGAAATGGCCTGAAAAGGGTTAGGTTGGAGATTAGGAACAATTTGTTTGCTGCAAGAGTGGTCAGGGACTGGCACAGGCTGCCCAGGAAGGTGGTGGAGTCTCCATCCCTGGAGGTGTCCCAGAACCCTCTGGCCATGGCACTTGGGGCCATGGTTTGGTGGCCATGGAGCTGTTGGGCTGTTGGATGATCTTAGAGGCCCTTTCCAAACCAAACAATTCTATTAGGTTTGGTTTGTCTTTATAAAGAAGAGATTTGGGGGTGCTGGAAGCTGGGGAAACACAGGACGTGGCAGCCAGAGCAGCCCAGAGCTGCTCCTCCCATCCCTTGGCTGCTGGTTGCTTAAGGCTGGAGCAGCTTACCCAGGGCACAGCAGCCAAGGAGCTCAGGCTTTCAGGCAGTGCAGCAGCAAGACAGCAGCTTTCACACACTTTAGTTCCTTAGAACTAAAATAAATGATCCCTTTGGATTAAACAGGAGCAGGACTGTGAAGTTCATTTGCGAGCTCTTGCCGTCGGGAGCACTGAAGTGCCCTCAGCTTGCTGGGCCATGTCGGGGAGAGCCACATTACCTCCTCAATCAGCATTAAATTCCTGATCAGCCTGGCTGATTTTCGAAGATCTCCCATCTAAAGGTCGAGCAAATCATCCTCTGTGGAGGCAGAGAGCTGGAACAGCAGGGGAGCTGGTACCAGCGCAGCGGGAGCCAGGGATGCGGCTGCCAGCTATGGAGCATCCTGGGCTCCTCCTTTTGGCAGCTGGTTCCTGATGCTGGCTGAACTCAGGGGTTGAAAGGAGCAAGCCAAACCCTGAAGCATCCCTAAATTCCATGCAGAGATGGAGGTTTCTTATGGAAATAAAATGTTTGGAAAAGAGGGTGAAGGTGAGCAGCAGGATCATGGAATCCTAAAATCCTGAATCCTTAAATCCTTGAATCCTTAAATCCTTGAATCATTGAATCCTTGAATCATTGAATCTTTGAATCATCAAATCCTTAAATCCTTGAATCCTTAAATCCTTGAATCCTTGAATCCTTAAATCCTTCAATCCTTAAATCCTTGAATCATTGAATCCTTTAATCCTTGAATCCTTAAATCCTTGAATCATTGAATCTTTGAATCATTGAATCCTTGAATCCTTGAATCCTTGAATCATTGAATCCTTAAATCCTTGAATCCTTAAATCTTTGAACCATTGAATCTTTGAATCATTGAATCCTTGAATCATTGAATCCTTAAATCCTTGAATCGTTGAATAATTGAATCTTTGAATCATTGAATCCTTAAATCCTTGAATCCTCAAAACATTGAATCCTTAAATCCTTGAATCCTTAAATCCTTACATCCTTGAATCATTGAATCCTTGAATCCTTAAATCACTGAATCCTTAAATCATTAAGGTTGGAAAAGACCTCCAGATTCATCAGCCTTTAACCCAGCACTGCCAAGTGACCACCAGACCATACAATCATTCATAGATTGAATGGTTTGGGTTAGAAGGAACTCTCAGGATCATCCAGTTCCAACCCCATGCCACAGGCAGGGACACCTCCCTCTAAACCACATTATTCAAGGTCTCATCCAGCCTGGCCTTGAACATCTCCAAGGAGGGGGCATCCACAACCTCCCAGGGCAACCTGTGCCAGGGCCTCCCCACCCTCACTGCAAAGAATTTCCCTCCCAGGGCAACCTGTGCCAAGGTCTCCCCACCCTCACTGCAAAGAATTTCTCTCCCTGGGCAACCTGTGCCAGGGTCTCCCCACCCTCACTGCAAAGAATTTCCCTCCCTGGGCAACCTGTGCCAGGGTCTCCCCACCCTCACTGCAAAGAATTTCCCTCCCTGGGCAACCTGTGCCAAGGTCTCCCCACCCTCACTGTAAAGAATTTCCCTCCCAGGGCAACCTGTGCCAAGGTCTCCCCACCCTCACTGTAAAGAATTTCCCTCCCAGGGCAACCTGTGCCAAGGTCTCACCACCCTCACTGCAAAGAATTTCCCTCCCAGGGCAACCTGTGCCAGGGCCTACTCACCCTCACTGCAAAGAATTTCTGTCCCTGGGCAACCTGTGCCAGGGTCTCCCCACCCTCACTCCAATGTATTTCTTTCCAGTCATGGAATTGCTAATCATGGAATGATTAAGGTTGGAGAAGATGTCTAAGACAGTCCAACTGCCAACTCAACACCACTAAAGCATGTCCTGAAGTTAATCACTGTGGTTGGAAAAGACCACACCAGGTCCAAACATTCTCTAGCTCTGCCAAGTGTGATCGCTGCACTACCCAGAGCAAACATCCTTTGTTCAGTGAAATCTCTTCTCTGGACATCTTTCATATGAAATGGTAGGGAAAACAGAGCTCATCTTGATCTGAAATGCCAGACCTGAAACCACCCAGTAGAAAAGAATCCAGAGCACAAACTCACCCCTCATTCTGTCTTCCTCCTCTTCCTCTTCTGGGAGCATCCTACTTCCAGCCCCCCACATCTCTTCTCTCTACAGTGGCTACCCAAAAAGCATCCAGACTTCCAAATCAGAGAGCAGAGCAGGCAGCACAGCAGCCACCAGCCTGCTGCCCTCTTCCCTCAACTAAAAAAGCCTCACAGCACTTCACTTCAGCATCCCTGTTCCCACCAGGAGGAGATGGGATCATGCATCCAGCCCCTTAGGAGCTTAAGCACCCAGTGAGAGCATCAGTGAGGCACTCCCAGAATTAGGACCCAGGCATTTAATTGCAGTGCTGGTGGCTGAGGGTTATTAAATTCCTCTGAGTTCAGCAACTTTCAAGCCTGGGTCGTTTTATTTTCTCTCTGTCAGTCTCAGAGCACAGCTCAGGGCTTAATTGAGGTGGTGGAACCCAGAAGTTCTTTCTGTGCTTCAAAGAATCACTGTGGAATGGTTTGGGCTGGAAGGGTTCTTAAAGATCATGAACAACTTGGTCTAGTGGAGATGTCTCTGCCAATGCCAGGAGGTTGGAGGTAGATGATCCTCAAGGTCCCTTCCAATGCAACCCATTCTATGCATCTAGGAATCATCTGGTTCCATCCCCCCAGCTTGTTCCAATGCTTGGCCAAAGTATGACTTTCCTCACCCTCCTCATCCTCACTGCATTCCATAGACTCACAGAATGGGTTGGGTTGGAAGAGACCTTCAAGATCATCCAGTTCCAACCCCCCTGCCATGGGCAGCGATGCCTCCCACTAGACTTCCATCCAGGCTGCTCAAGGCTTCATCCACATCTCCAGGGAGGGGGCATCCACAGCCTCCCTGGGCAACCTGTGCCAGTGTCTCCCCACCCTCACTCTAAACAACTTCTCCCTCATCTCCACTCTCACTCTCCCCTCTCCCAGCTCAAAGCCACTGTTCCTCATCTTGTCACTCCCAGCCCTTGTCAAAAGTCCCTCCCCAGCTCTCCTGCAGCCCCTTCAGGTACTAGAAGTCTGCTCTGAGGTCTCCCTGGAGCCTTCTCTCTCCAGGCTGATCAGCCCCAACTCCCCCAGCCTGTCCCTACAGGGAACACCCAGTGCCCCATCCCTCTACTCCAGTGGAAGGCCAAGACTGGGAAGTTTCATTTAGAAACCAGAAAGAGGAAGAAAAACCCAAAGCAAAGCAGAGCAAGAGCAGAGAGCAGAGGAAAGTGAATATTTGATCAGAGCAGGGCAGAGGTTGCTGAGGCAATCGCTGCTAAGTGTTATGGAAACAGAGCATCCATATCCCCACCCACGGGCTGGGGAGGAGAGCTGCTGCCTCCCCCCTGGGCTCAGGATTGGTGCCATGAGTAAATCAAGCCCTTAGGACTTTTCCCCTGTGGAAGGGAGGGAAGAGATCTTTGGATAAAAGCAGGGTTCAAGGCTGCTTTTTGCATCCTCTGCACCACCTGGGGGGGTTCCAGCAAGAAGCAAATTGTAAGGCAATGAATCATAGAATCATAGAATCAGGCAGGTTGGCAGAGACCTCCAAGCTCCTCCAGTCCAACCTAGCACCCAGCCCTGGCCAGCCACCCAGACCATGGCACTAAGAGCCCCATCCAGGCACTTAGTGCTTGAACAGGTGCTTGAACACCTCCAGGGATGGAGGCTCCACCACCTCCCTAGGCAGCCCATTCCAATGCCAATCACTCTCTCTGTGAAGAAGAAGAGGCAGCCTCACATCCTGGGTCCTCTGTGCCTCAGGGAATGTGTTGTCCAGGGAGGTGGAAGCTGCCCCATTCCTGGCACCATTCCAGGTCAGGTTGTTTGGGGCTCTGAGCAACCTGCTCCAGTTGCAGATGTCCCTGAGGACTGCAGGAAGGGTCGACTGGATGAGCTTTAAATGTCCCATCCAGCACAAAGGGTCCCATGGTTCTGTGCTAGGCATGGATAAACCCAGCTGGCAAAGGGGCTGGTCCATGCTGCAGATGTATGGGTGCAGGGCATGAAGCCCTCTGCTCACCCTGGACCATCTCTTGATGAATCAAGAAAGGTAGTCTCCATCCAACTGTCCTGCCAAATACTTCCTTCACTGTCATCTTCACCTTCATCTCTTCACCATCTCCCTATTAAGATCCTCTTAAACTCAAAGTTAATTAATGAAGTTGTCCATGGCTCTGCTGGGCTTTCACTCCACTGCCTTTGGTGGCAACCTGGCCATGATGGACCTTCATTCCATTGCCTTTTGCTGGCAACTTGGTCATGCTGGAGTTTGCCTCCATTGCCTTCTGGTGGCAACTTGGCCATGCTGGAGTTTGCCTCCATTGCCTTCTGGTGGCAACTTGGCCATGGTGGAGTTTGACTCCACTGCCTTTTGGTGGCAACTTGGCCATGGTGGAGTTTGACTCCACTGCCTTTTGGTGGCAACTTGGCCATGCTGGAGTTTGCCTCCACTGCCTTCTGGTGGCAACTTGGCCACACTGGAGTTTGCCTCCACTGCCTTTGGTGGCAACTTGGCCATGGTGGACTTTCACTTATTGCCTACTGGTGGCAACTTGGCCACACTGGAGTTTGCCTCCACTGCCTTTGGTGGCAACTTGGCCATGGTGGACTTTCATTCCATTGCTTTCTGGTGGCAACTTGCCCGTGCTGGAGTTTGATTCCACTGCCTTTAGTGGCAACTTGGCCACACTTGAAAGCCTCAGGAAGCCCCAAGGAGATGGTTTGGAGGGAGCTCCAAAAGGTGACAGGGTATTGGAAGGAGGTCCAAAGGGTGACAGGGTATTGGAAGGAGGTCCAAAAGGTGACAGGGTATTGGAAGGTGGACCAAAGGGTGACAGGGTATTGGAAGGAGGTCCAAAGGGTGACAGGGTATTGAGGGAGCTCCAAAGGGTGACAGGGTATTGAGGGAGCTCCAAAGGGTGACAAGGTATTCCTGCTCTGGCAGCTACAGAGGGTTAAGGCTGGGGCAGCAGCTCCTCAGCACCTGCTCTGAGATGTGGTTAGCAGCTGGAGATGTCCCTTTCCTCAAAGTGGGATTTCTTCCTGCAGAATTAATTCTGCTTTCTTTCTGCCTGCACACAAATCATTAGCCCTGCTCTCCAAATGAAGTGCTAAGGCTTCCTGTCACCTTCTGCTCCTCACTCCCTGCAATTCCTTAAAGCTGCTGCAATCAAGGCCATGAAAAGCTAATCAATTAAGGCCCAATGTATCAAGAGCTCATGAGCCACTGTGAAGAACCCAACACATCATTACTGAGCTTGTGAAATTCCTGCCTAAAGAGCAGATGTGTGGGAAGCAAAGGCATGCTGGGACCCGAGGTCCTTTGCTTTCACCACTGCCTTCAACTCAGTGCTCTTGGCTGTGTAAAGTCATCTCAAACTTCTCAAGTGCTTCCTGAGCAGGAGAGGACACTTCTTGCCAGGTGTGTGAAGAGGAATGTGGGCAGCAGGGTAAGGGAGATTCTCCTTTCCCTCTACTCTGACCTACTGAGGCCACAGTTGCAGTCCTGGGTCCAGGTCTGGGCTCCCCAGTTCAAGAGAGACAGAGAACTGCTGGAGAGAGTCCAGAGGAGGTTCCAAAGCTGCTGAGGGGCCTGGAGCAGCTGTGTGAGGAGCAAAGGCTGAGAGCCCTGGGGCTGAGAGGCTGCAGGAGAGCAGCCCCAGAGGGCATCTGCTGAGTGCTCAGCAGCAAGAGCTGAAGGAGCTGTGGGGGGCAGGAGCCTGGGGCCAGGCTCTTGGCAGTGGTGGGCAGGGGCAGGCCAAGGGGCAAGGGGCAGAGAGTGGCAGGCAGGAGGCTGCCTGTGGAGAGGAGGAGAAAGTTGTTTGTGGTGAGGGTGCTGGAGCCTGGAGCAGGCTGCCCAGAGAGGCTGTGGAGTGTCCTTGTGTGGAGAGCTTCCAACCCCCCTGGCACTGTGCTGCTGGGCAAGCTGCTGGGGGTGCCCTGCTGGAGCAGAGAATTAGACTGGATGCCCATTGGAATGGGCTGCCTGGGGAGGGGGTGGAGTGCCCATCCCTGGAGGTGTTTAAGAGGAGGCTGCAGGAGGCACTCAGTGCCAGGGGTTAGCTCATTAGAAGGTGTTAGAGGATAGGTTGGACTCGATGAGCTCAGAGGTCTTTTCCAACCTGGTTGATTCTGTGATCCTGTGATTCTGTGACCTCCAGAGGTCCCATCCAACCCCCCCACGCTGGGTTCTGTGCCTGATTCTGCCTTCTCCCCGTTGGCAGTTAGGTGGCAACGTTAGATGGAGCCTCCATCTGCCATTAGAATCATAGAATCACAGAACCAGGCAGGTTGGCAGAGAGCTCCAAGCTCCTGCAGTCCAACCTAGCACCCAGCCCTGCCCAACCAACCAGACCATGGCACTCAGTGCCCCAGCCAGGCTTGGCTGCAACACCTCCAGCCACAGCCACTCCACCACCTCCCTGGGCAGCCCATTCCAGTGCCAATCACTCTCTCTGCCAGCAACTTCCTAACAACATCCAGCCTAGACCTGCCCTGGCACAGCTTGAGGCTGTGTCCCCTTCTTCTGTCCCTGGCTGCCTGGCAGCAGAGCCCAACCCCACCTGGCTACAGCCTCCCTGCAGGCAGCTGCAGGCAGCAATCAGCTCTGCCCTGAGCCTCCTCTGCTGCAGGCTGCACCCCCCCAGCTCCCTCAGCCTCTCCCCATAGAGACACATCCAGGCACTGCTTACATCCCAGACGATTTCATCATCCTTAGCTGCTGTTTATTTTCCCCTTATAGAGGCTGGAAGATGATTTCCCCCCCCCCTCCCCTTTTGCAACCCAGAAATCCTCCAAAGCACACCCCACACCCCTCCAGATGGCTCTGCTCCAAGCTGCCAGCTTCAGCCAACCCTTCCCCTCAAGTCAAACCCAAGCATCTGCATCAAACCACAAAATCCAGAGCTTGCCTGCCCTCACATTGCCGAGCAGAGGAGTGGTCTCCATGGAAACCCACACTTTGGAGGGCTTTTTTTTCCCCCCCCTTTTTCTCCCCCTTTTTTTCTTTTCTTTCTACTGTTTTTCTTCTCTCCAATTCAGAAATCAGAGCACCAAGGCATGAAGCAACCCAAGGGCTGAGGTCAGAGTGTCCAGTTTAGGTCCCAGCCTTCCAGGAAGGATCTGTTTCATATGTTTGGTAAAGAGATGCTTGCATAAGGTGTTCCAAACAGGAGACCTCAGATAGGACAAGGGGAAATGGATGGAAACTGCAGCACAGGAAGTTTTACCTCCACACCAGGAAGAGCTTCTTGACCAGAAGGGTCTCAGAGCCCTGGCACAGGCTGCCCAGAGAGGTTGTGGAGTCTCCTTCCCTGGAGCTTTTTCAGCCCAGTCTGGATGTGTTCCTGTGTGACCTGCAATATAGTCCTGCTCTGGCAGGGATGTTGGACACAAAGGTCTCCAGAGGTCCCTTCCAAGCCCTAACAGCCTATGAGCCTGCTTGGGTAAAGAGAAACCTTCTTCCATAACATCCTGAATGGGGGTTCCCAGGATGTGAATGTTGGCTGAGCAGTCCCATGTCATAGAATGTCATAGAATCACAGAATCAGAGAATCAGCCAGGTTGGAAGAGACTTCCAAGATCACCCAGTCTAACCTATCCACCCCATCCAACCAAGATCACCCAGTCCAACCTATCCATCCCATCCAACCTATCCAACCAAGATCATCCAGTCCAACCTATCCATCCCATCCAACCTATCCAACCAAGATCACCCAGTCCAACCTATCCATCCCATCCAACCTATCCAACCAAGATCACCCAGTCCAACCTATCCATCCCATCCAACCTATCCAACCAAGATCATCCAGTCCAGCCCAGCCCTGCCCAACCAACCAGACCATGGCACTCAGTGCCCCAGCCAGGCTTGGCTGCAACACCTCCAGCCACGGCCACTTCACCACCTCCCTGGGCAGCCCATTCCAGTGCCAATCACTCTCTCTGCCAGGAGCTTCCTAACAACACCCAGCCTAGACCTGCCCTGGCACAGCTTCAGGCTGTGTCCTCTTCTTCTGTCCCTGGCTGCCTGGCAGCAGAGCCCAACCCCACCTGGCTACAGCCTCCCTCTTTGATCACATTCTGTGCTTCTGTGCTCCACAACCTCCCCGGAAGTGTCCAGGACCATGCTGGATGAGTCCATGCTGGATGAGTCCTTGAGCAGCCTGTGCTGGCAGGAGGTGTTCCTGCCCATGGCAGGTGACTGGAATTGGATGCTCTTGAAGGTCCCTCCCAACCCACACCCACTCTACGATATTAATACCATCATCAACAGGTTGTGACCATCTCTGTGCTTCCTAATGACTCCTGCCAACACACTAAATGATAGAAGTGAAGCTTAAGGTCAACCACAGCAGGAAAAAAAACCCACCAGATAAAAAGCCATCAGCAGCTTCTGCCTCTTAAGGCCACAGAGAGAAGCCACAAAATGGGTCTAAGCCTTTCCGTGCCGCGCTTGGATCTGCTCCGCCCTCAGCCCTGCTCCTTCTCGCACCAAATGTTCTGGAGAGAGTTCTCCTCCTCACCTCTCTGCTTGGAGCACTTTGTCACTGCCCTTTCTTTCCCAGCAGGAAATCTTTACAGGTGGGCAGGCAGGGCAGGGTGAGGAGCTAAGTGGTATTTATAAGAGCATATGCAGGGAAATGTTTCCCGGCGAAGCCCTCGCGGGTAATTATGGATCGATGCCTCAGAGCCCGGCAGATAGAGAAAGCAAAAGACCTTTGCTGCTGTGCTACAAATAAACATTTAGCTAGAGCAAGAGGCAGCTGAGGAGGTTCAGCCTTCTCTGGAAGAGATCAAGGTGGAAATTCAGCTGGAGCCCCTGCGCCGGGAGCTGAGGCTGCGCCATGAGCTGCGTGCCCATAACTCAGCGTCGTGAGCATGTGGCAGCCACGCTCTCTGCTCAGCTCCTGCTCCAGCAGCAGCCAGCAGAAGCAGCTCCTCAACAGCAGCTCCTAGCAGAGGTGGGAATAATGAAGTGAAGGTCAGAGAAGTCTTTTAATCCTGCCTCTTCTCTTCTCCAGGCTAACTTTGCTGGCTGTCTTCACAAGGGCTGAGAGATGCAGCCTGGAGAAGAGCAAACTGAGAGGAGATCTGATCAATGAGGGCAAATATCTGAAGGGTCTGGGGGCAAAGAGGGGCCAGGCCTGCCTGAACATGAGCCAGCAGTGTGCCCAGGTGGCCAAGAGAGCCAGTGGCATCCTGGCCTGCATCAGCAATGGTGTGGCCAGCAGGAGCAGGGAGGTCATTCTGCCCCTGGACTCTGCACTGGTTAGACCTCACCTTGAGTGCTGTGTTCAGTTCTGGGCCTCCCAGTTTAGGAGGGACATTGAGATGCTTGAGTGTGTCCAGAGAAGGGCAACGAGGCTGGGGAGAGGCCTTGAGCACAGCCCTACGAGGAGAGGCTGAGGGAGCTGGGATTGGTTAGCCTGGAGAAGAGGAGGCTCAGGGCAGACCTTATTGCTGTCTGCAACTACCTGAGGGGAGGTTGTGGCCAGGAGGAGGTTGCTCTCTTCTCTCAGGTGGCCAGCACCAGAAGGAGAGGACACAGCCTCAGGCTGTGCCAGGGGAGATTTAGGCTGGAGGTGAGGAGAAAGTTCTTCCCTGAGAGAGTCATTGGCCACTGGAATGGGCTGCCCGGGGAGGTGGTGGAGTCGCCGTCCCTGGAGCTGTTCAAGGCAGGACTGGACGTGGCACTTGGTGCCATGGTCTGGCCTTGAGCTCTGTGCTAAAGGGTTGGACTTGATGGTCTGTGAGGTCTCTTCCAGCCCTGATGATACTGTGAGACTGTGAGACTGTGAGTTCTGTGATAGGACAAGGGGAAATGGACACAAGCTGGAACCTAGGAAGTTCCACCTCAATGTAAAGAAAAGCTTCTTCGGTGTGAGGATGCTGGAGCCCTAGAGCAGAGGGTGTGGAGTCTCCTTCTCTGGACCCATCTGGATGTGTTCCTGTGTGGCTTTTCACTGTGAGGGTGACAGAACCCTGGAACAGGCTGCCCAGGGTGGGTGTGGAGTCTCCTTCTCTGGTCCCTCCTGGACCTACTCCTGTGTGATCTGTTCTGGGTGAGCCTGCTCTGCAGGGGGGCTGCACAGGATGAGCTTTGGAGGTCTCTTCCAGCCCCTGACGTTCTGTGAGTCTGTCACCTTCCCTCAGTGATCCTGCTTTGGCCAGGGAGGTTGGACTGGGTGATCTCCAGAGGTCTCTTCCAAACCCTCCCAGTCTGTGATTCTCTGATGATGATGTTTCAGCCCCTTCAGTATCTTTGTAGCCCTATGTTGGACTCAGATGCTCCAGTCTCTTCCTTATCTGTTCAGCCCTCCCTTTCCACTCACTCAAGTGTCTCTGGAATTGGAAAATCCAGATCTGGATCCAGCCCTCATGATGCCTCCCCAGCATAGAACCATAGAACCACAGAACCAGGCAGGTTGGCAGAGAGCTCCAAGCTCCTGCAGCCCAACCTAGCCCCCAGCCCTGCCCAACCAACCAGACCATGGCACTGAGTGCCCCAGCCAGGCTTGGCTGCAACACCTCCAGCCACAGCCACTCCACCACCTCCCTGGGCAGCCCATTCCAGTGCCAATCACTCTCTCTGACAGCAACTTCCTAACAACATCCAGCCTAGACCTGCCCTGGCACAGCTTCAGCCTCTGGCCCCTTCTTCTGTCCCTGGCTGCCTGGCAGCAGAGCCCAACCCCACCTGGCTACAGCCTCCCTGCAGGCAGCTGCAGGCAGCAATCAGCTCTGCCCTGAGCCTCCTCTGCTGCAGGCTGCACCCCCCCAGCTCCCTCAGCCTCTCCTCATAGGATTTGTGCTCCATCTCATCACTCCTGCACAAAACCAGTGACCTGAGCCATGTTCTGCCTTCCCAGCTCCCTCTCACTCACCCCATCCACACCTCCCCAGCCAAGGGCATTTGACCAAACCCAGCCAAGCCCCAAGCAGCCTGGAAGGCCCTGAGCTGCTGGAGAAATCCCCATCCAATTTATCAAGTCAGAACTCCAGGTGGGTGGGAGCTAACTGGGATGAAGCTCTGATCAAGGCAAGAGATTACAGCAGAGCTGGTTACACAAATCACAGCTCTGAGTGGGGAGAGAGGGAGGAGGGGAGGGCTAAGGGCAGGTTTTGCTGGGCAGAGCTGGAGATAAAAGCTGCTTGTTGGTACATAACAAACGCTGGGGCTGGTCTGTTTGCTCAGGGGCTGCTCCCATCAGGCTGGCAGCAGCTGGCAGCAGGATTTCCAGGCTTGTTCACCCCAAACACTGAGAGTGTTTGGAGAAGAGAAGACAAAGCTACAACTTTATTTGAGAGCAAAACAAAAGCAAACAAAGGCAGACCCAGCAGACCAAGTGATAGACTCCTTCCACCACCAGCTGAAGTGGCTCCTGGACAGCTCACGGCGATCAAAAAGCTTCCCGAGGAGCAAACAGGCTTTGGGGTTGCTTTTCCCTTCTGTTTTGGGTTGGTTTTTTTTTGGTGCCTGGCTGTGGTTTATTTGTTTGTTTGTTTGCAGGGAGAGAGCAAAGTGGAAGGATTGCTGCTGCCTTTCGTGGTAAATGAAGACAAATATCCCCTGGCTGTGCAGATTGCTGGGATGGGAAAAAACCCAGCGAGGCACATCAGTCTGGGAGGTGTCTGAGTGATGCTTTCGGGGTCCTCAGGCTTGTTTTCCAAAGATGAGCTCTTTCAACCCGAATCCCTAAGGGATGTGAGGTGAGCTGCAGCTCTGAGTGGCGCAGGTTGGGCAAGAAGAAGCAAGGGAGATTCTACTCCCTCTCTGTTCTGCTCTGCTGAGGCCACACCTGGAGTACTGTGCCTGATTCTGGGCTCCCCAGTTCAGGAAGGGCAGGGAGGTGCTGCAGCAAAGGGCTGCAAAGGTGCTGAGGGGATTCAAGCAGCTCTGAGAGGAGCAAAGGCTGAGAGAGTTGAGGCTGTTTAGGCTGGAGGAGAGCAGCCCGAGGGGGATCTGAGCAGTGCTGAGCAATACTCCAGGGGTGGCTGTCAGCAGGATGGGACCAGGCTGTGTTCAGTGGTGCCCAGGGGCAGCACAAGGGGCACTGGGCACAAACTGCAGCATGAGAAGTTCCATCTGAAGATAAGGAGGAGCTTCTTGAATTGAAGGGTGGCAGAGCCCTGGAGCAGGCTGCCCAGAGAGGTGATGGAGTCTCCATCTCTGGAGCCATTCCAGAGCCACCTGGATGTGTTCCTCTGTGCCCTGCTCAAGGTGACCCTGCCTGGGCAGGGGATTTGGACTGAATGCTCTCCAGAGATCCCTTCCAAGCCTTCCCAAACTGTGATTGTGTAATACCCAGCTCAAGATGCACCACTTCATGCTCCCAAGGTGTCAAGAGCCTGAGAGACCCTGGATCCTTTGGTACTCTCCCCTGATACCTTCACATCCTCAGTGAGCATATTTCAGTGGGAAAAAATGGCAGTTTCTCACTTCACTTTGGCCTGTCTCTGCCTTCAAACTATTTGTTCCCATTCTGCCTTTCTCTGAGGGCTTAGAGAGCCCTTTAGGCTCTGGTATTTTCTCCCTGAGAAGCTACTTAGCCATGGTAATCAAGTCACCTCTCTGTCTCCTGTTTTAATAAATTAAAGCAGACGGAGCACTTGAAAGCATTTGTGTTTTTGCCATCCCTTGAACTCTCTTGTGTGGCTCTTCCTCAGCTCAGCCTTTCCAGCCACTCTGCTCTCCCAGCGAAGCGCCGCCGAGGGCAGGGTGCACCACCTCAGCCCATCCTCATCCTGCTGGGGTCTGCTCCCATGGTGGGAAACGTCTGATCAGCCTCAGAGAGGGTTATGGTTGCAGACCTCTTGCTAGGCAGATACTTAGAACCACAGAAATATTAAGGCTGGAAAATTCCTCTGACATCATCCAGTGCAGCAGCTGAGCCGACCCCAGCACGGCCACCAAACCGTGGTGCTGCTCTGCAACCCAAAGGGATCCTTGGTCTTAGTTTTAAGGGACTAAAGTGTCCCAGAGAAGGGCAGCAAGGCTGGGGAGGGGCCTGGAGCACAGCCCTGTGAGGAGAGGCTGAGGGAGCTGGGGAGGTGCAGCCTGCAGCAGAGGAGGCTCAGGGCAGAGCTCATTGCTGCCTGCAGCTGCCTGCAGGGAGGCTGTAGCCAGGTGGGGTTGGGCTCTGCTGCCAGGCAGCCAGCAACAGAAGAAGGGGACAGAGGCTGAAGCTGTGCCAGGGGAGGTTGAGGGTGGATGTAAGGAGGAAGTTGCTGTCAGAGAGAGTGATTGGCACTGGAATGGGCTGCCCAGGGAGGTGGTGGAGTGGCTGTGGCTGGAGGTGTTGCAGCCAAGCCTGGCTGGGGCACTTAGTGCCATGGTCTGGTTGGTTGGGCAGGGCTGGGGGCTAGGTTGGGCTGCAGGAGCTTGGAGCTCTCTGCCAACCTGCCTGACTCTATGGTTCTATGATAAAGCTTCTGTCTTGCTGCTGCACTGCCTGGAAGCCTGAGCTCCTTGGCTGCTGTGCCCTGGGTAAGCTGCTCCAGCCTTAAGCAACCAGCAGCCAGGGAGTGGGGGGGAGCACATCTGGGCTGCTCCAGGGGCCACATCCTGTATTTCCCCAGCTTCCAGCACCCCCAAATCTCTTTATTAAGACAAACCAAACCTAATAGAATTGTTTGCTTTGGAAAGGGCCTCTAAGGACATCCAGTCCAACCAACAACCCAACAGCTCCATGGCCACCAAACCATGGCCCCAAGTGCCATGGCCACAGGTTTGTTGAACACCTCCAGGGATAGGGACTCCACCACCTCCCTGGGCAGCCTGTGCCAAGCCCTGACCTTGAACACCTCCAGTGATAGGGACTCCACCACCTCCCTGGGCAGCCTGTGCCAAGCCCTGACCTTGAATACCTCCAGGGATGGGGACTCCACCACCTCCCTGGGCAGCCTGTGCCAGTCCCTGACCTTGAACACCTCCAGGGATGGGGACTCCACCACCTTCCTGGGCAGCCTGTGCCAGTCCCTGACCACTCTTGCAGCAAAGGAGCTTTTCCTCATCTCCCCTGGCACAATTTCAGGCCATGTCCTGAATGTGTCCCAGAAGCCTGTGGCCGTGGCACCTGGGGCCATGGTTTGGTGGCCATGGTGGGGTTGGGTTGCTGGTTGGACTGGATGACTTTAGAAGCCTTTTGCAGCTGAAACAACTCCACAACTCTGTGCCTCCACAAAGCCCTCAGCTGCCCAGGCAGGGCTGGGACGTGGCAGCCTTTGCCTTTGCCTTTCCCTTTTCCTTTGGAAGCAGGAGATAATAACTGAAGATTGGATTAGGAGCTCACAAAAAGAGGCACAACTTCATCCCATTACACAGCATCGAAATTAATTAGCAGGGCATTAATCTCCAATCTAAGGGAAGATTGCAGGGTCTCTGGCCTCGATGCAACACCCAACCCCCCCCCCCCCACCCACACACACACACCTCTAACCCCCACTCTGACTGACAGCCTGCCCCTTTGGCAGCCTCAGCCCTGCAGAGACAAAAGAGGCTCTGCAAGGGGAGGAGAGGCAGAGCTGGGTGCAATCAGTGCGGCTGTGATCCGCAGGAGCTCGCACCGAGCCTGCTGAGGGTTGCCTTTGTGTGCACCACGCAGCGCTTGGAGAGAGCTGTTTGAGCAGCCTGAAGGAGGCAGGTCCCAGCCCTGCTCCAGCACCTAATCATTGCTTGAAATCACCCCTAGGGAGGTGCCTCCGCTCGGCAGCATCACTCAGCGCCTCTGGGAATTGGGGATGGAGAGGGTTGAGTGAAAGGGGAGGGGGAGGTGGGGGGGAAATGCAGGCAGGAGAGCCCAGGCTGGACATCAGCTGAAATGTTCCAGCGGTTTGCTGCTTTCTGCTTTGCTTAATCAAGGCTCAGCAGGGGTGAAAGTGGCTCTGAGCAGCGCTGATGATGTTAGGCTGCACCTCGCGGAGGGCAGGATGTGGGAAGCTGCTGAAGCTGCAAGCATGGATGGGTTTGATTTGCACAGAACCTCAGCCTGGTGGGGGCTGGAAGGGAGCTCTGCAGCTCATCTACTCCTGCCCCACTCCTGCTGCAGCAGGGCACCCCCAGCAGCTTGCCCAGCAGCACAGTGCCAGGGGGGTTGGAAGCTCTCCACACAAGGACACTCCACAGCCTCTCTGGGCAGCCTGCTCCAGGCTCCAGCACCCTCACCACAAACAACTTTCTCCTCCTCTCCACAGGCAGCCTCCTGCCTGCCACTCTCTGCCCCTTGCCCCTTGGCCTGCCCCTGCCCACCACTGCCAAGAGCCTGGCCCCAGGCTCCTGCCCCCCACAGCTCCTTCAGCTCTTGCTGCTGAGCACTCAGCAGATGCCCTCTGGGGCTGCTCTCCTGCAGCCTCTCAGCCCCAGGGCTCTCAGCCTTTGCTCCTCACACAGCTGCTCCAGGCCCCTCAGCAGCTTCCCAGCCCCCACTGCCCTCTCTGCACCACTGCCCTGCCTCTGCCCCTGGGCACCACACAGCTGGGCACAGCACTGCACACGTGGCCTCAGAGGTGGTGTTTTCCAGACCCAGCTGCAGATGGTCACCATTGCCCATGAGAAGCTGAGGCAGGATCTGATCCCTCTGGGGTCATGATCTGTAAAGTCCCCCAGGGTTGTGTGAATTCAGGACACACAGAGCAGTGCCCTCTACTTGTGTCCCTAAGGTGGAAGGAGCAAGGAGATGGTGGTTACTGACATCCTTCATGCGAGACAGGCAAGAACCAGTGCCACAGAATCATCCCAGACTGGGTTGGGTGGGAAGCTCATCCAGCCCAACCTCTGCAGCCAACAGGGACATCCCCAGTCAGAGAAGCCTGCTCCCAGCCCCAAACACCCTGACAGTGGTGCCAGGCATGGGGCAGCTCCCAGCTCTCTGAGCAACCTGAGGCAGGCTCTCCCCACCCTCAGTCTCAAATATTTCCTCTTCCTTTCCACTCTGAATCTCCCTCGTTCGGTTCCAAACCACTCTCCTTGTGCTGTCACGACAGGTCCTGCTAAAGAGTCTGAATCCATCTTCTTCAAGTCCTGAGAGGCCACCAGAAGCTCTTCCTGGAGCCTTCTCTTCTCCAGGCTGCCCAAGCCCAGCTCTCCCAGTCTGTCCTGCCAGCAGGGAGGTTCCAGAAGAAGCTGCAATTGTCTTTCCTGACCTCATCCAGAGCTCTTTGTCACTGGCCTGGCTCAGGAACAGTGTGGGCAGCAGAGCCAATGGCATCCTGGGCTGGCTCAGGAGCAGTGTGGGCAGCAGGACAAGGGAGGTTCTCCTGCCCCTGTGCTCAGCACTGCTCAGGCCACCCCTGCAGTGCTGTGTCCAGCTCTGGGCTCCTTCATTGCAGAGAGCTGCTGAGGTGCTGGAAGGTGTTGAGAGAAGGGCAGCAAGGTTGGGGAGGGGCCTGGAGCAGAGCCCTGTGAGGAGAGGCTGAGGGAGCTGGGGGGGTGCAGCCTGCAGCAGAGGAGGCTCAGGGCAGAGCTGATTGCTGCCTGCAGCTGCCTGCAGGGAGGCTGTAGCCAGGTGGGGTTGGGCTCTGCTGACAGGCAGCCAGCAGCAGAAGAAGGGGACAGAGGCTCAAGCTGTGCCAGGGCAGGTCTAGGCTGGATGTTGTTAGGAAGTTCCTGTCAGAGAGTGATTGGCACTGGAATGGGCTGCCCAGGGAGGTGGTGGAGTGGCTGTGGCTGGAGGTGTTGCAACCAAGCCTGGCTGGGGCACTTAGTGCCATGGTCTGGTTGGTTGGGCAGGGTTGGGGGCTAGGTTGGGCTGGGTGAGCTTGGAGCTCTCTGCCAACCTGCCTGGTTCTAGGATTCTATGAGAAGAGGCTGGAGAGAGAAACCCAAAGGTGGGGCAGGTCCTGGAGGGGGGAGCTGCTCTTGGGCAGGAGCAGCACAAGGTAAGGTGATGTGGGCAGGCTGCTGAAGGTGTTCATGCAGTGCTGTGCTTCCTGGATTAATTGGGGGCTGGCAGGAGATTACCAGGGCATCCTGCTGGAGAACCTGATGGAAGGCTCTGCTGTTAGCCAAGCAGCAATTAGGAGGGCAAACAAGTCATTAAGCTGCATTAAGGCAAGGATGGGAGGGTTTAATGCTCTCATATTGGGCAGCAGGGTTAATATTTGGGGGGTGGGAGGGAAATTGACTCTTTGCCTGGTTCAGCTTTGACACAACCTGCACATGGGCACCCTGAGGGCATTGACACAGGTTGCCCAAGGAGGTGGTGGAGTCCCCATCCCTGGAGGTGTTGAAGGAAAGTGTAGCCATGGTACTTTGGGCTGTGGTTTGGTGGCTGTGGTGGTGCTGGGTTGATGACCTTAGAGGTCTTTTCCAACCCAAATAGTTCTATGACTGTGTGAGTGTGGCCCCCACCGAGCTGAGGTGGCACTGCCCATGGGCTGCTGCAGACAGGCTCAGTGCCTGCCACAACATGAGGAGAAATCTGAGGTCTTCCAGACTTGTCGCTGTCACCAGCAGGGGGTTGGAAGCTCTCCAGCAGGGCACCCACAGCAACCTGCCCAGCACCACAGTACCCAGCTGGGGTTGGAAGCTCTCCAGAGGGCACCCACAGCAACCTGCCCAGCACCACAATACCCAGCTGGGGTTGGAAGCTCTCCAGCAGGGCACCCACAGCAGCCTGCCCAGCACCACAATACCCAGCTGGGGTTGGAAGCTCTCCAGCAGGGCACCCACAGCAGCCTGCCCAGGACCACAATACCCAACTGGGGTTGGAAGCTCCAGCAGGGCACCCACAGCAGCCTGCCCAGGACCACAATACCCAGCTGGGGTTGGAAGCTCTCCAGAGCAGGAAACACCACAACCTCTCTGGGCAGTCTGCTCCAAGGTTCTGGCACCTTCAAAGTCAAGAAGTTTCTCCTCAGGGTCAAGTGGAACCTCCTGGGCTCCAGTTTGTGCCTGTTGCCCTTTGTCCTGACACGAAGGGACGTGGGGGATGCCCACCACGTGGATGATGCAGGAGGATGGGGATGAGTGAGGATTTGCTCATGGAGTTAAACCTCTGGTGGGGTTCTGGAGACTTCTTCAGTGCAGAGAAACTCCAGGAAATGAAGGAGAAGAAACTAAAAATCAATGTGCAGTTTGCACGTGCTTGGGTTTGTCTTTATTGGCCTCTGCTTGTTAAAGGTCCTGGTGAGGGGAGAAATCCTGACATGAGTGATTGGGAAGCTCAGGTGATGGAAGAGCAAAGGGAAGAGTTTGGGGGGTTTTTCTCCCCTCTCCCCTGCTGAAGTCAGTAGGTACTGGGGAAGGATTGGCTCTGTGCTATCCATCAGGAAAAGGCTTCCCATCAAAAAGTGAGCAAGAAAAATAGCAGCTGGGAGGCAAAAGCCAAGAGGGCTGCAGGGAGAGCCCTGCTGTGTGCTCCAAACTCTCCCTGGAGGTCAGGGAAGGACTCCCTGGCATGGTGGGGACCACTGCTTGCAGGACTGGAGCAGGGCCCTGGGTGAAGCACTGGGGAAGAAATAAAGTGTTAGAGAGAAAGCTGAACTGGGTGAGAGCAGGGTAGAGGAAAAGGGGAGCCCCTGGAGTGGTTTGGGAAGACATCTTCATAGGAGCATGGAACTGCTGGGGCTGGAAGAGAGCTTGGAGATCACCAAGTCCAGCTGCTCACCCAGAGCTCACAATGCTGCTGAGCCACAGCCCTCACTCAGCACCACATCCATGAGCCTTTTATCCCTCTCCAAGGATGGGCACTCCTCTACCTCCCTGGGCAGCCTGTGCCAGTGCCTGAGAACCCTTGCTGGGAAGAAATCCTTCCTGATGTCCAACTTCAACCTCCCCTGGCACAACTTGAGGCTGTTTCCTCTTGCTTTATCACTTGTTCCTTGGGAGCAGAGCCCAACCTCACTCCAACCTCCTTGCAGGGAGCTGCAGAAAGCAGTGAGGTCTCCTCTCAGCCTCCTCTTCTCCAGACTAAACAGCCCCAGCTCCCTCCAGCCACTCCTCACAGGGAGTTCAAGGCCCTCCACCAGCTTGGTTGCTCTTGGTTGCTCTGTATGTGGGATGAAAGGTGAGGGGTGTCAGAGCTGAGCTGCAGGGCTGGCTGGGCTGTGAGCAGGGGGAGATGTCCCAGGCAGTGTCTGCTCTCTGAGAGCTTGGAAAACGATGCTGTGGGCTTGGAAGGTCCTGGGAACAAGCATCTGAACTGAAAAGGAAGTACAGAAACATGGAATCATGAAATGCTTTGGGTTAGAAAAGACCTTGAAGCTCACCCAGCCCAACCCAGTCTCTACCCAAGCTGGAGCTAAACCATGGCCCTCAGCACCATATCTCTGCCTCTTTAAACACCTTCAGGGATCTCCTCCTTTTAGCTAAGGGCTGGGATGCTACAAAGGCAAAGAAGGCTCCAGGCTCCCTGTTTTGGATAGATCCCAGCTCTTGTGCCCCACAGAGGCTGCAGCTGGAAAGGTTTGGGGGTAAGAAGAGCTGCACCATGGCAGAAAACACCACAAAGAGCTGGCACAGCCCAGCAAGGAGGGAAAAGCAGATTCTTCCTGGGATCCCAGAGGAGACCCTGCAGAATTTGTTGTGAGGCAGGAGAGTATAGAAAAGTTTGATGGAGAGAGGCTGGAATTGAAGGCAAGGATGTGCCCTGCAAGGGCAATGAGATCTGCTCCCAGCCTTTCCCTTTACCTTCCCAGCCTTATCATTTACTGCATCCACCTCTGGTACCCCCAGCACAGGAAGGACCTGGAACTGATGGAGCAGATCCAGAGGAGGCCACCAAGATGCTCAGAGGGTTGGAGAAGCTTCCCTGTGGGGACAGGCTGGGAGAGTTGGGGCTGCTCAGCCTAGAGAAGAGAAGGCTCCAGGGAGACCTCAGAGCAGCCTTGCAGTGCCTGAAGGGGCTGCAGGAGAGCTGGGGAGGGACTTTGGACAAGGGCTGGGAGTGCCAAGAGGAGGGAGAATGGCTTTGAGCTGGGAGAGGGGAGAGAGAGAGTGGAGAGGAGGAAAAGACTGTGGAGAGTGAGGGTGGGGAGAGACTGGCACAGGTTGCCCAGGGAGGTTATGGGGCACAGAACCACTGAGCATCTGCAGGGAGGTTGTGAAGCACAGAAGCACAGAAAGTGATCATTGATCCCATTCTGTGCTTCTGTGCTCCACAACCTCCCTGGGGGTGTTCAAAGCCAGGTGAGATGAGACCTTGAGCACCCTGTGCTGCTGGGAGGTGTCCCTGCCCATGGCAGAGGGGTTGGCACTGGATGATCTTGAAGGTCCCTTCCAACCCAACCCATTCTGTGACTTGCTCTCCACTCTTTGACAGACAAACAGAACCTTAGGGGCTGGAAGGGACCTTTGGAGATTCCTCAAGTCCAACCCTCCCTGCCAGAGCCAGCTCAGTCAGCTGCTGGCATTAAGTGCCTCCACCACCACCCAGCAGGGCAGAGGCCAGGAGGACCCTAGGAACAGCACAGCTCAAGCACTCAGTGCTGAGATCTGAGCCAGCCCAAGCACAGCTCACAGCCTGCCCCAGCCCCAGCACAGCTCTCACTGTCAGCCCCAGCCCCAGCACAGCTCTCACAGCCTGCCCCAGCCCCAGCACAGCTCTCACAGCCTGCCCCAGCCCCAGCACAGCTCTCACAGCCTGCCCCAGCCCCAGCACAGCTCTCACAGCCTGCCCCAGCCCCAGCACAGCTCTCACTGTCAGCCCCAGCCCCAGCACAGCTCTCACAGCCTGTCCCAGCCCCAGCACAGCTCACAGCCTGCCCCAGCCCCAGCACAGCTCACACAGCCTGCCCCAGCCCCAGCACAGCTCACACAGCCTGCCCCAGCCCCAGCACAGCTCTCACTGTCAGTCCCAGCCCCAGCACAGCTCTCACAGCCTGCCCCAGCCCCAGCACAGCTCACAGATCCTGCCCCAGCCCCAGCACAGCTCACACAGCCTGCCCCAGCCCCAGCACAGCTCACACAGCCTGCCCCAGCCCCAGCACAGCTCACACAGCCTGCCCCAGCCCCAGCACAGCTCTCACTGTCAGCCCCAGCCCCAGCACCGCTCTCACAGCCTGTCCCAGCCCCAGCACAGCTCACAGCCTGCCCCAGCCCCAGCCCCAGCACAGCTCTCACAGCCTGCCCCAGCCCCAGCACAGCTCACACAGCCTGCCCCAGCCCCAGCACAGCTCTCACTGTCAGTCCCAGCCCCAGCACAGCTCTCACAGCCTGCCCCAGCCCCAGCACAGCTCACAGATCCTGCCCCAGCCCCAGCACAGCTCACACAGCCTGCCCCAGCCCCAGCACAGCTCACACAGCCTGCCCCAGCCCCAGCACAGCTCTCACAGCCTGCCCCAGCCCCAGCACAGCTCACAGATCCTGCCCCAGCCCCAGCACAGCTCACAGCCTGTCCCAGCCCCAGCACAGCTCTCACAGCCTGCCCCAGCCCCAGCACAGCTCACAGCCTGCCCCAGCCCCAGCACAGCTCTCACAGCCTGCCCCAGCCCCAGCACAGCTCACAGCCTGCCCCAGCCCCAGCACAGCTCTCACAGCCTGCCCCAGCCCCAGCACAGCTCACACAGCCTGCCCCAGCCCCAGCACAGCTCACACAGCCTGCCCCAGCCCCAGCACAGCTCTCACTGTCAGCCCCAGCCCCAGCACAGCTCTCACAGCCTGTCCCAGCCCCAGCACAGCTCACAGCCTGCCCCAGCCCCAGCCCCAGCACAGCTCTCACAGCCTGCCCCAGCCCCAGCACAGCTCACAGCCTGCCCCAGCCCCAGCACAGCTCACACAGCCTGCCCCAGCCCCAGCCCCAGCACAGCTCTCACAGCCTGCCCCAGCCCCAGCACAGCTCACACAGCCTGCCCCAGCCCCAGCACAGCTCTCACTGTCAGTCCCAGCCCCAGCACAGCTCTCACAGCCTGCCCCAGCCCCAGCACAGCTCACAGATCCTGCCCCAGCCCCAGCACAGCTCACACAGCCTGCCCCAGCCCCAGCACAGCTCACACAGCCTGCCCCAGCCCCAGCACAGCTCTCACAGCCTGCCCCAGCCCCAGCACAGCTCACAGATCGTGCCCCAGCCCCAGCACAGCTCACAGATCCTGCCCCAGCCCCAGCACAGCTCACAGCCTGTCCCAGCCCCAGCACAGCTCTCACAGCCTGCCCCAGCCCCAGCACAGCTCACAGCCTGCCCCAGCCCCAGCACAGCTCTCACTGTCAGTCCCAGCCCCAGCACAGCTCTCACAGCCTGCCCCAGCCCCAGCACAGCTCACAGATCCTGCCCCAGCCCCAGCACAGCTCACACAGCCTGCCCCAGCCCCAGCACAGCTCACACAGCCTGCCCCAGCCCCAGCACAGCTCTCACAGCCTGCCCCAGCCCCAGCACAGCTCACAGATCCTGCCCCAGCCCCAGCACAGCTCACAGCCTGTCCCAGCCCCAGCACAGCTCTCACAGCCTGCCCCAGCCCCAGCACAGCTCACAGCCTGCCCCAGCCCCAGCACAGCTCTCACAGCCTGCCCCAGCCCCAGCACAGCTCACAGCCTGCCCCAGCCCCAGCACAGCTCTCACAGCCTGCCCCAGCCCCAGCACAGCTCACACAGCCTGCCCCAGCCCCAGCACAGCTCTCACAGCCTGTCCCAGCCCCAGCACAGCTCTCACAGCCTGCCCCAGCCCCAGCACAGCTCACAGCCTGCCCCAGCCCCAGCACAGCTCTCACAGCCTGCCCCAGCCCCAGCACAGCTCACAGCCTGCCCCAGCCCCAGCACAGCTCTCACAGCCTGCCCCAGCCCCAGCACAGCTCACACAGCCTGCCCCAGCCCCAGCACAGCTCTCACAGCCTGCCCCAGCCCCAGCACAGCTCTCACTGTCAGCCCCAGCCCCAGCACAGCTCTCACAGCCTGTCCCAGCCCCAGCACAGCTCACAGCCTGCCCCAGCCCCAGCCCCAGCACAGCTCTCACAGCCTGCCCCAGCCCCAGCACAGCTCACAGCCTGCCCCAGCCCCAGCACAGCTCACAGATCCTGCCCCAGCCCCAGCACAGCTCACAGCCTGTCCCAGCCACCAGGGCATTTGCATTATGCAAATCTGGCATATGCAGATCAGCCCTTCCCGAAATAATGTGCAATCAGGCAATTACAAGCAGCCTCCTCGTTAGCTCCCAGGTAGTGGTGATGCCTGCGACTCCCCCGTTGGCACTGCCCAGCTCGGCAGCCTTCAGGATGTCTTCTTTAACTCCCTGCTCACCGCCTGAGGATTTTCTCCTCTTGATGTTCCTTGCCCCAAGCCTTCTCCACCACTCCTGTCTCAGGTTAAGCTCAGCTGGGCTGAAGGAGTAGTCTGGAATCAGAGAAGCACAGAACCAGGCAGGTTGGCAGAGAGTTCCAAGCTCCTGCAGCCCAACCTAGCCCCCAGCCCTGCCCAACCAACCAGACCATGGCACTCAGTGCCCCAGCCAGGCTTGGCTGCAACACCTCCAGCCACAGCCACTCCACCACCTCCCTGGGCAGCCCATTCCAGTGCCAATCACTCTCTCTGACAGCAACTTCCTAACAACATCCAGCCTCAACCTGCCCTGGCACAGCTTCAGGCTGTGTCCCCTTCTTCTGTCCCTGGCTGCCTGGCAGCAGAGCCCAACCCCACCTGGCTACAGCCTCCCTGCAGGCAGCTGCAGGCAGCAATCAGCTCTGCCCTGAGCCTCCTCTGCTGCAGGCTGCACCCCCCCAGCTCTCTCTGGAAACCTGACTCCAGGTGTCCCTGGTCCATCCAGGGCTGAGGACCCCCCAGGTCAAAGCTTATCCCCTTCTCACTCCTCATCCAGAACCCTATTTAAGACTCAGTTGTGCTCCTGCTCACTCTCCCTTGCTTCTGCCTTAATTTGTTGCATCATCTGCTGTGTGCAGATCTGGGCCACTTCATTCAAAAGAGCTGTTGAGGTGCTGGAAGGTGTTGAGAGAAGGGCAGCAAGGCTGGGGAGGGGCCTGGAGCACAGCCCTGTGAGGAGAGGCTGAGGGAGCTGGGGGGGTGCAGCCTGCAGCAGAGGAGGCTCAGGGCAGAGCTGATTGCTGCCTGCAGCTGCCTGCAGGGAGGCTGTAGCCAGGTGGGGTTGGGCTCTGCTGCCAGGCAGCCAGGGACAGAAGAAGGGGACACAGCCTCAAGCTGTGCCAGGGCAGGTTCAGGCTGGATGTTGTTAGGAAGTTGCTGTCAGAGAGAGTGATTGGCACTGGAATGGGCTGCCCAGGGAGGTGGTGGAGTGGCTGTGGCTGGAGGTGTTGCAGCCAAGCCTGGCTGGGGCACTTAGTGCCATGGTCTGGTTGGTTGGGCAGGGCTGGGGGCTAGGTTGGGCTGCAGGAGCTTGGAGCTCTCTGCCAACCTGCCTGATTCAATGATTCTATCAAAAGCTGCTGGACCTTCCCCCAGCACAGACTTTAGAGGGCTGAGAGATGAAACAGCTCCATGCATCAGGACCATTTTGCAGTCAGGAGATCCAAGTTTTGTTTCTGTTCTGTGGCTCCTGAAAAGGAACATTTGAGGAGCAGCAGCAAGTGCTGAAGTTCAGCCCCGGGTCAAGGGCTGCATTTGCTCTCCAGGCAGCAGTCATTAATTCCAAGCTTTGGCTTTATTGCTGGAAAGGACTTTTAAAATAAAATAAAATAAAACAAAATAATTAACAACAAAAAAAAAAGGTCCTGAGGTGCCCATGGGGCTGGGGCTCCTGCTGGGTCCTCGTCTGGCTAAGCAGCTCACTCCTGCTGAGCTTCAAAGCCTGCACATCCACGTTCTGAGGTCTAAAAGAGCTATTCCAGGTCAGGCTAAGAGATTTTATCTCTTTATGACTGCTGCCACCTTTATTGCCTTTGGATTGTGATGGTGGCAGGAGCTGGTTTTGCAGGAGAAGGGATCCAAAAAAAACCCCAACCCCACAGCCCAGCTGAAGCTGCCCAAAGCACCTTTAAATGAGCTTAAAATACAGCTCAGTGTGTGTGGGGGGAAACTCCTAGTGAAGATGTTGGTGTTGCTGGAGAGCTGCTTTGTGGCTTCAGCAGGGGCTTGAGCCAGCTCAGATCCTAGAACCAGGCAGGTTGGAAGAGAGCTCCAAGCTCCTGCAGCCCAACCTAGCCCCCAGCCCTGCCCAACCAACCAGACCATGGCACTGAGTGCCCCAGCCAGGGGCATTTTAAACTGCATTCTTAACCCTGGAATGTTGGCCTGGGTCATCCTTCAGGTCCCTTCCTGCCTGGCATGACAGGAAATCTATGAACCTCTGAGTGTTACCAGGCTGCATTGCTGCTGCAAGTGGCAGCTGCTTGCTGAAGCCCCTAAAGTGGCAAGGCACAAGAGGGACAGAGATCACAGAACCACAGAACCAGGCAGGTTGGCAGAGAGCTCCAAGCTCCTGCAGCCCAACCTAGCCCCCAGCCCTGCCCAACCAACCAGACCATGGCACTCAGTGCCCCAGCCAGGCTTGGCTGCAACACCTCCAGCCACGGCCACTCCACCCCCACCCCGGGCAGCCCATTCCAGTGCCAATCACACATTGTGTGGTTCTGTGCTCCACAACCTGCTCTGGCAGCCTGTGCCAGAGTCTCACCACCCTCATACTGAAGAATCCCAGAACTTTAGAGGCTGGAAGGGACCTCCAGAGCTCACCCAGCCCAAGCCCCCTGCCAGAGCAGGATCCCCCAGGGTAGTTCACACAGGAATGCATCCGGGGGGGGTTGGAAAGTCTGCAGAGAAGGAGACTCCACAGCCTCTCTGGGCAGCCTGCTCCAGGGCTCTGCCACCCTCTGAAGAAGTTTCTGCTCATGTGGAGCTGAAACCTTCTCAGTTCCAGTTTGTGTCCATTGCTCCTTGGCTTATTGCTGCTGAGCACCCAAGAGCTTGGCCCCAGGCACTGACCCCCACCCTCAGCTGTCTGCCCACATTGCTCAGATCTGCTCTCAGCCTTCTCCTCTCCACACCAACCAGCCCCAGGGCTCTCAGGCTCTCTCCACAGGGAGATGCTCAAGTCCCTCACTCATTCTTGTGGCTCTCCACTGGACTCTCTCTGTCTCTCTGGATCTGGGGAGCCCAGAACTGGACACAGCCTTGCAGGTGTGGCCTCAGCAGGGAAGAACAGAGGCAGAAGACAGACAGAGCAGAAGAACCTCCCTAGCCCTGCTGGCCACACTCTTCCTGATGCCCCCCAGGCTGCCATCCTGGCCCCAGGGGCACATTGCTGTGCCATGCAGCACTTGCTGCCCAGCAGCACTCCAAGGCCTTTCTCTATGGAGCTGCTTTCCAGCAGGGCAGCCCCAACCTGCACTGGTGTCTGCAGAACTTCTTCCTCAGCTCCAGTCTAACCCTGTTCTGCTTCAGCTTCCAACCATTCTCCCTTGGCCTGCCCCTAGACAGCCTCATGAGCAGACATTAATCACTGATGCTGGAAAAGGCCTCCAAGATCATCAGGTCCAACCTCCTCCCCAACACCTCCATGAACCAGCAGACCACGTCCTGAAGTGCCACAGCCCCTTGCTGTTTGAACACCTCCAGGGATGAGGCAATTTATCTGCAAGGGGCTGATGAATGGCCACAAACTCAACAACTCTTCTCTTGCCTGCTGCTGTTGGTGGGGGTGATGAGTGGCAATGATGCTCCTCAGCATCCATCACCTGCCCTGCCCCTTTGCCTTGCCAACCACTTTGTACTGTGCCAGGTAGAGCAGGAGCCTGAGTTTGGCAGAGCCCTTTGCTGGTAGCAGCAAGTGGCTCATAAATCAAAACCTCTCTTTGTTTTTTTTCTCCTCTGGGCACAAATATGGATACTAAAAATCTCTCCCAAAGTAGCAGTCATTGTCCCCTCCCCAGCTTGACATCTCCAAGGCCATGAAGCCAAGGAGTGATGATGTCTTACACCATGGGAAGTGATGCTGGATCAGGAGCTGGCAGAGAATCCAAACTCTTCTTGATTTGCCTCTAACCCAGTCCCTGCTCAGCACTCAGAAACCTCCTCAGGGCATGCTAAAAGGGTCTAGAGAACAAAGTGCATGAGGAGCAGCTGAGGGAGCTGGAGTTGTGCAGTCTGCAGAAGAGGAGGCTGAGAGGAGACCTCATTGCTCTCTACAGCTCCCTGCAAGGAGGTGGAAGGCATCTGAGAGTTGGTCACTTCTGAGGAACAAAAATGGGACACTGCCTGGGCACTGGTGAGGCCACACCATGAATCCTGGGTGCAGTTTGGGCCACTCTAAGAAGGACATTGATGGGCTTTGGGGTATTGACTGCATGTTGAGGCCACCTTGGGGTACAGGACATTGGTGGGTGACTGGAGGACAGCTCCTGCCTTCATCAGCCCATCCCTCCTTGCAGCTCCTTTCACAGAATCAATCAGAGTGGAAAAGACCTTCAAGATCATCAAGTCCAACCTATCACCCAACAATATCTAATCAACTCCATTGATGAGGCCACTCCTTCAGTCCTGGGTTCAGTTTTGGGTCCCTCACTCCAAGAAGGATGTTGAGGGGCTGGAGCAGGTCCAGAGAAGGGCACCAAAGGTGGGGAAGGGTCCAGAGAAGAGGGCTGGGGAGGGGCAGCTGAGGGAGCTGGGGGTGTGCAGCCTGGAGCAGAGGAGGCTGAGAGGTGTTTGGAGAAGGGCAGCAAGGCTGGGGAGGGGCCTGGAGCAGAGCCCTGTGAGGAGAGGCTGAGGGAGCTGGGGGGGTGCAGCCTGCAGCAGAGGAGGCTGAGGGCAGAGCTGATTGCTGCCTGCAGCTGCCTGCAGGGAGGCTGTAGCCAGGTGGGGTTGGGCTCTGCTCCCTAGAAACATGCAACAGAACAAGAGGAAATGGCCTGAAATCGCTCCAGGAGAGGTTCAGGTTGGACAGGAGGAACAATTTCTTCTCTCAAAGGGTTGTGAAAGCCTGGCCCAGGCTGCCCAGGGCAGTGGAAGAGTCTCCATCCCTGTGAAGAGTTTCAAAGCTGAGTAGATGTGGTGCTGAGTGGCCTGGGTCAGTGGTGCCCTGGTTCATGGTCAAGCTGAATGATCTGAAAGGTCTCTTCCAACCCAAACAGCTCCATGGAGCTATGACAAAAGAAGGAATGTAAGGTGGAACTGAATGGCCTCAAGCTAAGGCTGGGGAGGTTTAGATTGGACATTAGGCAAAAGCTTTTCATGGAGAGAGTAGTCAGGGACTGGAATGAGCTGCTCAGGGAGGTGCTGGAGTCACCCAGCCTGGGTGTGTTTAAGGCTGGTTTGGATGTGGTGCTTGGGGAGGTGGTTTAAGGTGGATCTTGTAGAGCAGGGTTAGAGGTTGGACTTGGTGGTTCTGAGGGGCTGTGCCAGCCTGCATGTGGCTGTGATCCTGTGATCTGAAAGTTCTCTCCCAAACTAAAGAGCTCCATGATGCCATGAGAAAGGAAGGAAAGCAAGGTGGAACTGAATGGCCTGAAAGGTCTCTTCCAACCCAAACAGCTCCATGCTGCTGTGACAGAGGAAAATGGTGGAAATGAGTGACCTAAAAGGTTTCTTCCAGCCCAAACAGCTCCATGATGCCATGAGAAAGGAAGGAAAGCAAGGTGGAACTGAATGGCCTGAAAGGTCTCTCCCAGCCCAAACAACTCCATGATGCCCTGGCAAAGGAAACCAAGGTGGAACTGAGTGACCTGAAAGGTCCCTTCCAGCCCAAACAGCTCCATGATGCCATGAGAAAAGAAGGAAAGCAAAACTGAATGATCTGAAAGTTCTCTCCCAACACAAACAGCTCCAAGCTGCTGTGACAAAGGAAAGCAAGGTGGAACTGAATGACCTGAAAGGTCTCTCCCAGCCCAAACAACTCCATGATGCCCTGGCAAAGGAAACCAAGGTGGAACTGAGTGACCTGAAAGGTCCCTTCCAGCCCAAACAGCTCCATGATGCCATGAGAAAAGAAGGAAAGCAAAACTGAATGATCTGAAAGTTCTCTCCCAACACAAACAGCTCCATGCTGCTGTGACAAAGGAAAGCAAGGTGGAACTGAATGACCTGAAAGGTCTCTCCCAGCCCAAGCAGCTCCATGCTGCTGTGACAGAGGAAACCAAGGTGGAACTGAATGACCTGAAAGGTCTCTCCCAGCCCAAGCAGCTCCATGCTGCTGTGGCAGAGGAAAGCAGAGTGGAGCATTTGTGGTTCCAGCCATGGAGCTGCCGGGGCTGTGCTGCCAGGAGATCCTGCAGGCAGGAAGCTGCTACCTGGCTGCAGGGATTCCAAGGAGCTGGATTCTGAGCAGCCAGGCTGATTGCTGGCAGCTCCACAGGATTAGGGCTTTAATTGGCTGCCTGAGCCTCGCTGGAGAGAAGGCAAATCCCTGGCTGCTGCAAGGGGAGCATCCCTGCTGCCACCCTCTCCTGAGAGACACCTGGGGGGGGTTGTTACTGATTCAGCTTTCCTGGAGCTCACAAGCCCAATGGAACACACTTTAGGATGCCTTCCCCAATTAGGTAGAGGAGTAAAAAGGGGTTCAGCCACCCAAAGAACAGCCTGGGACTGATTTGGGAGTTAAAAGGCAACTTTGACAATAAGTAAAAAGCCTTTAAGGTAAGGGAAGGTCACAGAGATGTAAGGGGAAGGAGTAGACACAGAACCAAGTTGGGTGGCAGTGGATTCTCTGGATTGAGAGGGATTGTCCTTGGACTCAGGAGATAGAAGACTTGGCCACCTGGCTCTGAGGGGCTGCAGCAGCAAGGAGATGGCATTACAGAATTACAGACCTCGAGTAAGATTGGTGGCAGTACAGAATGAAGCAGGCTGGAAAAGACCTCTGAGCTCATCCAGCCCAACCTAGCACCTAACACCTTCTGATGAACTAACCCCTGGCACTAAGTGCCCCAGCCAGGCTTGGCTGCAACACCTCCAGCCACGACCACTCCACCACTTCCCTGGGCAGCCCATTCCAGTGCCAATCACTCTCTCTGCCAGGAGCTTCCTCCTCACATCCAGCCTAGACCTGCCCTGGCACAGCTTGAGGCTGTGTCCCCTTCTTCTGGCCCTGGCTGCCTGGCAGCAGAGCCCAACCCCACCTGGCTACAGCCTCCCTGCAGGGAGCTGCAGAGAGCAATGAGGTCTCCCTCAGCCTCTCCCTGTAGTCCCTTTCCTGCATGCTACAGCTCCAAAGTGTTATTAATCTGGTGGAATAGTGAATGAAAATGTTAATGACTCTGTGAGATCATAACCCAAGTGAAATCCAAGTCATAGAATCCCAGCAGGGAGAGGCTGGAAGGGAACTCTGGAGATCATTCAGCCCAAGTCCTCTGCCCCAGCAGGGCACCCCCAGCAGCTTGCCCAGCAGCACAGTGCCAGGGGGGTTGGAAGCTCTCCACACAAGGACACTCCACAGCCTCTCTGGGCAGCCTGCTCCAGGCTCCAGCACCCTCACAACAAACAACTTTCTCCTCCTCTCCACAGGCAGCCTCCTGCCTGCCACTCTCTGCCCCTTGCCCCTTGGCCTGCCACTGCCCACCACTGCCAAGAGCCTGGCCCCAGGCTCCTGCCCCCCACAGCTCCTTCAGCTCTTGCTGCTGAGCACTCAGCAGATGTCCTCTGGGGCTGCTCTCCTGCAGCCTCTCAGCCCCAGGGCTCTCAACCTTTGCTCCTCACACAGCTGCTCCAGGCCCCTCAGCAGCTTCCCAGCCCCCACTGCCCTCTCTGCACCACTGCCCTGCCTCTGCCCCTGGGCACCACACAGCTGGGCCCAGCACTGCACACGTGGCCTCAGCAGGGCACAGCACAGGGCAGCACAACCTCCCTTGCCCTGCTGCCCACACTCTGCTCCATGCCCCCCACCACACCTTTGCCCTCCTTGGCCCCCAGCCCACACTGCTGCCTCCTGCCCACTTGTGCCCCCCAGCACTGCCAGCTCCTGCTCCTTGCAGCTGCTTCCCAGCAGCTCCCCCTCAGCTGTGCTGCTACAGGAGGTTGTTCCTGCCCAGGGCCAGGACCTGCCCTTGACCTGCTTGATCTCCCTCAGGATGCTCTGCCCCAGCTCTGCAGCCTGCCCAGGGCTCCCTGGGTGCCAGCACAGCCTGAGTGCTCTCAGCCACTGCTGCCACTTCTGTGCCAGCAGCAAACTGTCTGAGGCTCCTCTCTGTGCCTTCATCCAGGTCAGTGATGAAGACGTGGAAGAGAACTGGACATGGATTGATGATCCTGGGAGCTGCATCCCAAGCCCCTCAGCATCCCTCTGCTCATAGGGAGAGCAATTTTCCCTTTCCACAGGCTATTGGCAGGTGGTCAATGCATCAGCCCAGTGCCCTGCATGTGGGCACTGCTCTCAAACTCACCCCAGGTGGGCAGAAAGCCACCTCCCACTCCCCACCTCTGAAGTACCCTGCTCATGATAAGCACTGCAAGGAAGATCCTCCTCATCTGCTGCCTTTAGTCAGCTGCAGACCTGCAGTTAAGAGCCAAAGAAAGCAGAAATGTGCCATTTAAAGGGTCCTGTTTCTCCTCCTGCCTAATAGGCTTATTCAAAAAACGTCTTAAATCAGACCCCTGAAGCCTCTTGTTGGATTTTAAATGAGGCTGAGCCTTTCTGATGTGGCCTTTTCCTGATCTCTCTGCTTCACAGCCACTCCAAATCAGAGTCTCAGACCTCGCTGAGTGCCACCAGCAGCTCCCAGCCAGAATGCTTGGAAGGGCAAAGAAAAACCCTAAACCAGAGAAGGTTTGGGGGTCAGGAATATAATTTATTCTCCATCTCAGCACCCAGGGCAGCATCTTGTGGGCTGGAGAAGTGGTTTGAGCAGGGCAGGTTTCGGTGCCCACGCGGAGCTGTTGCACTCCATCCTGTGGGATCACAGCACCACAGCACCACAGCATCACAGCATCACCAAGGCTGGAAGAGACCTCACAGATCATCCAGTCCAACCCTTTAGCACAGAGCTCAAGGCCAGACCATGGCACCAAGTGCCACGTCCAGTCCTGCCTTGAACAGCTCCAGGGACGGCGACTCCACCACCTCCCCGGGCAGCCCATTCCAGTGGCCAATGACTCTCTCAGGGAAGAACTTTCTCCTCACCTCCAGCCTAAATCTCCCCTGGCACAGCCTGAGGCTGTGTCCTCTTGTTCTGGTGCTGGCCACCTGAGAGAAGAGAGCAACCTCCTCCTGGCCACAACCACCCCTCAGGTAGTTGCAGACAGCAATGAGGTCTGCCCTGAGCCTCCTCTTCTCCAGGCTAACCAATCCCAGCTCCCTCAGCCTCTCCTCGTAGGGCTGTGCTCAAGGCCTCTCCCCAGCCTCGTTGCCCTTCTCTGGACATGCTCAAGCATCTCAATGTCCCTCCTAAACTGGGGGGCCCAGAACTGAACACAGCACTCAAGGTGAGGTCTAACCAGTGCAGAGCACAGGGGCAGAATGACCTCCCTGCTCCTGCTGGCCACACCATTGCTGATGCAGGCCAGGATGCCACTGGCTCTCTTGGCCACCTGGGCACACTGCTGGCTCATGTTCAGGCAGGTATCAATCAGCACCCCCAGATCCCTCTCTGTTTGGCTGCTCTCAGCCACTCTGACCCCAGCCTGTATCTCTGCATGGGGTTGTTGTGGCCAAAGTGCAGCACCCTGCACTTGGAGCTATTGAACTCCATCCCCTTGGACTCTGCCCATCTGTCCAGGCAGTCAAGGTCCTGCTGCAGAGCCCTTCTGCCCTCCAACCCAGCCACATCTGCCCCCAGCTTGGTGACATCTGCACACTTGCTGATGACTGACTCCATGCCCTCATCCAGATCATCTGTGAAGCTGTTAAAGAGGATGGTAGAAAGAGAAATTGGCAGGAGAGCAAAGAGAAGCCCAGAAATAACCTGAGGGGCAGGGGGAAAAAAAAGCCTTAGAGTGGGAGACTTAAAGAGCTTCACCTCTTTATCTTATCAGGAAGAAGAATGGGAGTGAGTTGATTAGAGCACAGAAGCACCTTCCCGGGCACAAAGCACGGCACAACCTCCTTAATCCATCAGCCAAAGGCACAGGGAGGAGCACAGGCTGGAAGCAGGAGCCAAATCCACTCAAATTAGAAATTAGCTGCTGACTTCTTGGTTTTATTGTCGTTTCTTTCTTCCTTTTCTCCCCCCCCCCCCCCCTTCCCTTCCTTCCCCCCAGCAGCATGAGGATTAACAACAAACCACCAGCGAAACAGCTGCTCCTGCTGCGCTGCTTGGCTCGGGCTGGGTGGGCATCAGCAAGGCACAGCCACAGAACCACCCACTCAGGGACTGGTTTGGGTGACCACTGGACCAGTCCAGCCTGGAGGAGAGAGCTGAAGGCAGCCTCACTCCTGCCCGTGCTGCTGGTGGAGCACTGAGGAGCTGCAGCTCCAGGGGCTCCTGCTGCCTGCTGCAGCCCTGCTCCTGCTGGCTGACACAGGGCAGGGCTGGGCAGCTGCCACGCTCCAGGTCTCAGTTGTGTTTCCCGAGCCTATGCCAGCATTCCCAACGCTATCCACACAACCCTCCTGGGAACTGCTCCTCACCTGCCCCCACTGTGGCACCCACGCAGCCTCCCCAGCACTGGGCCAGCACTCACTGCTCTCCCTGGGTCCCTTTCCAGCCTGCCCAAGAGTCATCCAGCTAGGGACTGGTTTGGGTGGGAAGAGACCTTCAAAGCTCGCCCAGTGCAACCCCCTGCAGCCCCCAGGGACACCCCCAGCCAGGGCAGGCTGCTCACAGCCCCACACACCCTGCCCTGCAGTGCTGCCAGCCAGGGGCAGCTCCCAGCTCTCTGGGCAGCCTGGCACAGGCTCTCCACACCCTCAGTGCCAAACACTTCTCCCTTCTCTCCACTCTCAAGCTCCCTCTTGCACTTCCAACCCCTCCCCCCTTGGCCTGGCCCAACAGCTCCTGCTCCACACTCTGTGCCCAGCTTGCTTCAAGCCCTGCAAGGCCACCAGAAGGGCTCCCTGGAGCCTTCCCTGCTGCAGGCTGCCCAAGGCCACCTCTGCCAGCCTGGGCTGCCAGCACAGCCCTGCCAGCCCTGCCAGCCCTGCTGTGGTCTCCTCTGGCCCTGCTGCAGCAGGTCCCTGTCTGTGCTGTGCTGAGGGCTCCAGAGCTGCCCCAGCACTTCAGGGGAGGTCGTCTTCACTCTCACCCTCCCTCTCCCAGCTCAAAGCCATTGTCTCTCAGCTTGGCACTCTCAGCCCTTGTCAGAAGTCCCTCCCCAGCTCTCCTGGAGCCCCTTCAGGTACTGGAAGCCTGTTCAAAGGTCTCCCTGCAGCCTGATTACAGCCAGGTGGGGTTGGGCTCTGCTGCCAGGCACCCAGAGACGGAACAGCCTCAAGCTCTGCTGCAGCAGGTTCAGGCTGGGGGGGTCTCAACAGGCACAGCAGAGGGGCAGAATCTCCTCTTTGCCTCTGCTGCCCACGCTGCTGGGGACCAGCCCAGGGCAGGCTGGAGTGGACTGGCAGTGCTCAGTGCCAGCTCCTGACCACCTTTGTGCCCCCAGCACCCCTAAGCTGCTCTGCAGCCCTTCAGCCCCAGCCTGGATTGATCACAAGATGACCAAATGATGTTGGGCAGGAGAGGCCTCCTTGGGTCCCTTCCAACCCTTAACAACCTGTGAAGATCTTTAAGATCACTGAGTCCAATCATCAGCCTAAGACCACCAAGGCCACCAAACCCTGTCCCCAAGTGCCATGGCCACAGGTTTCTGGGACATCTCCAGGGATGGGGACTCCACCACCTTCCTGGGCAGCCTGTGCCAAGCCCTGACCACTCCTGCAGCAAAGAAATTGCTTCTCCTCTCCAGTCTAATATGTCAGAATGAGACTGGAAGTTGCCCCAACAGAGGTTTAGGAGCTTCTATTTGGGCTTGTTGAACATCCTGAGGTTCACATGATCCCACTTCTCCAGCCTGTCCAGGTGCCTCTGGATGAATCCCATCCCTCAGATAGGATTGTCATGGAACCAAAGAATGGCTTTGGTTTGAAGAGACATTAGAGATCCCAGGGGCACAGGATGTCAGGGGCTGCAAGGGACCCAAGGAGCTCAGCCAGTCCAAGCCCCCTGCCAGGGTAGGACCACACAATCCTGTACTCAGGGGACACAGGAACACATCCAGACAGGCCTGGAAAGGCTCCACACAAGGAGACTCCACAACCTCTCTGGGCAGCCTGTGCCAGGCTCTGGGAGCCTTCCAGGCAAGAAGTTGCCCTTGTGCTGAGCTGGAGCCTCCTGTGCTGCAGCTCCCATCCACTGCTGCTTGTCCTGTGCCAGGGAGCAGTGAGCAGAGCCTGTCCCCCCCTGCTGACCCCCAGCCCTCAGACAGTCACAGACATTGATTCAATCCCCTCTCAGGCTTCTCTTCTCCAGACTGAGCAGCCCCAGGGCCCTCAGCCTCTCCTCCCCAGGCACTGCTCCAGTCCCCTCCTCATCCTCACAGCCCTCCCTTGGACCCTCTCCAGCAGTTCCTGTCCCTCTGCAACTGGGGAGCCCCAAACTGAAGGCAGTGCTCAAGCTGAGGTCTCAGCAGGGCAGAGCAGAGGGGCAGGAGAACCTCCCTGGCTCTGCTGGGCACACTCTGCTGAGTGCCCCCCAAGGTCCCATCTACTCCAACCTCTTCACCCTGGTCAGAGACAACTCTCAACTAGCCTCAGCTGCTCAAGGCCCCATCCAAGTGTGTCTGAACCCTGGGGTTTATCACACTGGCTTTAAGGGTGCTGTGGTATTGTGGATGACTCGACCTGTGCTACTACCACCAGTTCTGGTGTCCCCAAACCTAAGGACACAGAACTGTTGGGACAGGTCCAGAGGAGACCAAGAAGATGATCAGAGGGCTGGAGAACTTTCCCCAGCTGAGAGACCAGAGGAGCCCAGGAGTATGATCAGAGGGCTGGAGAACCTCCTCCATGGGGATAGGCTGAGAGAAGCATTCTGTGAGCTCTGTATGCTACCTGTCCACAGCCACCTGCTTCCAGATGGTCAAGACACCTTCCCATCTGGGGTGGCAAACTGCCTGCTGCTGTGACTTCTCTCTCAACACACGAAGTGGAGGTGGGGTTGGATCCCTCCTTCTGCTCCAGAGCTCAGCAACAAAGCATTCAAATGCTACAAAACTGTGGAGCTGCTCAGCCTGGAGAAGAGCATCACAGAATCACAGAATGAAGCAGGTTGGCAGAGAGCTCCAAGCTCCTGCAGCCCAACCTAGCCCCCAGCCCTGCCCAACCAACCAGACCATGGCACTGAGTGCCCCAGCCAGGCTTGGCTGCAACACCTCCAGCCACGGCCACTCCACCACCTCCCTGGGCAGCCCATTCCAGTGCCAATCACTCTCTCTGCCAGGAACTTCCTCCTCACAGCCAGCCTAGACCTGCCCTGGCATAGCTTCAGCCTCTGTCCCCTTCTTCTGGCCCTGGCTGCCTGGCAGCAGAGCCCAACCCCACCTGGCTACAGCCTCCCTGCAGGCAGCTGCAGGCAGCAATCAGCTCTGCCCTGAGCCTCTTCTCCAAGCTGCCTGGGTGCCTGGCAGCCGAGCCCAACTCCACCTGGCTACAACCAGGCTGCAGGGAGACCTTTGAGCAGGCTTCCAGTACCTGAAGGGACTCCAGAAGAGCTGGGAAGGGACTTTTGACAAGGACTGTTAGTGCCAGGCTGAGGGACAACGGCTTTGAGCTGGGAGAGAGGAGATTGAGAGTGAAGATGAGGAAGGAACTCTTCAGGGTGAGGACGGCCAGGAGCAGGTTGCTCATTGAGGCTGCGATTGCTTCACCCCTGCAAGTTCTGAAGAGCAGGCTGGATGGAGGTCTAATAAGAATCATAGAATCAACCAGGTTGGAAGAGACCTCCAAGCTCCTGCAGCCCAACCTATCCCCCAGCCCTATCCAGTCAACCAGACCATGGCACTAAGTGCCCCAGCCAGGCTTTTCTTGAACACCTCCATGGACGGTGCCTCCACCACCTCCCTGGGCAGCCCATTCCAATGCCTAGCACCCAGCCTATACCTCCCCTGGCACAACCTGAGACTGTGTCCCCTTGTTCTATTGCTGCTTGCCTGGCAGAAGAGGCCACCCCCCACCTGGCTACAATGTCCCTTCAGGTAGTTGTAGACAGCAATGAGCTCTGCCCTGAGCCTCCTCTTCTGCAGGCTGCACACCCCCAGCTCCCTCAGCCTCTCCTCACAGGGCTCTGCTCCAGGCCCCTCCCCAGCTTTGTTGCCCTTCTCTGGACACCTTCCAGCACCTCAACATCTCTCTTGAATTGAGGGGCCCAGAACTGGACACAGCACTCAAGGTGTGGCCTGAGCAGTGCTGAGCACAGGGGCAGGAGAACCTCCCTTGTCCTGCTGCCCACACTGCTCCTGAGCCAGCCCAGGATGCCATTGGCTCTGCTGCCCACCTGGGCACACTGCTGGCTCCTCTTCAGCTACTCTCTATCAGCACCCCCAGGTCCCTTTCCTCCTGGCTGCTCTCAGCCACTCAGTCCCCAGCCTGTAGTGCTGCTTGGGGTTGTTGTGACCAAAGTGCAGAAGTGTCCTTGCCCATGGCAGGGGGGTGTGTGTGGGGGGGGGGGGGGGTTGGACCTGGCTGATCTCGAAGGTCATTTCCAACCCAAGCCATTCTGCAGCTGCAGGAAGCCGGAGGGGCTGCAGCTCCCCTCCCGTGGCCGCCGCCGCGGCGCTGGCAGCCCCTGCAGATGCATCTGATGCAGGCTGCAGATAATGACAGAAAATTACAGTGTAATAAGATAATGGGGGATTTATTTATAGCATTTCTCTTTCCAATCACGCCCACACCATCCACGCATCCCCCACCCCCACCCCCACCCACCCACCCCGCACCCGGCGCTGCCTGGGGCTATACATTAGCAGAAGTGGTTTGGCTTGGTGGAGGCAGGAGAGGGAAAGCCACCTGGGGGGGAGGGGAGGGGGGAAGGATGCTCGAGTTGCTCCCAAGTGGTTCGATCCCAGGCAGGAAGGGTGCTGGCACATCATAAATAGAGCCCTCTTCATCATCATAACAATGGCACCATGTTTCCACAGCACTTTTAGCTCTTTCCATCCCCCTCCTTCCTCCTCCTCCTCCTCCTCCTCCTCTCCCCATCCACCTCCCACCCCCAGCTCAAAATAATAATAGAAGTAGGGGAGGGGGAGGGGATAAATAAATAAATAACTAAGTGTAAGCTGCTGCACAGAGCCCAACCTGCGAGGGAGAGGGGGATGGAGATGCCATGACCAAAGGAACGGGAGACAAATCCTGGCTCCGGGAGAAACAAGCCCGGGGAAATTCAAGGAGACAGCGTGTAATGAGCTGCGGATGGGCAGCACAGCAGGGCACCCAAGCAGCTTCCTCCCCGCAGGGCCCAGGCAAGGATTAAAGAAGAGTGAGGAAGGGCTGCAAATCCCAAATCCGCCTGAAGAAGCTCAGCGAGTGCAAACCGAGGTCGTACCTGGAGGACTGGGGCCAGCCGTGGAGCTCCTCAGTTCAGCTGAGACAGGGAAGCGCTGGAGAGAGGCCAGGGGAGGCTGTAAGGATGCTGAGGGGCTCGGAGCAGCTCAGTGAGGAGCAAAGGATGTGAGCTCTGGGGCTGAGAGGCTGCAGGAGAGCAGCCCCAGAGGGCATCTGCTGAGTGCTCAGCAAGATGTGCCCAGGGGGGGTTGTGGAGCCTCTTTCTGTGGACCTGCCTGGATGCATTCCTGTGTGCTCTGGTCTAGGTGATCCTGCTCTGCAGGGGGGCTGGGCTGGATGTACCTTCGAGGTCCTTTCCAGCCCCTGACATTCCGTGATTATGTGGGGGGCAGGAGCCTGGGGCCAGGCTCTTGGCAGTGGTGGGCAGTGGCAGGCCAAGGGGCAAGGGGCAGAGAGTGGCAGGCAGGAGGCTGCCTGTGGAGAGGAGGAGAAAGTTGTTTGTGGTGAGGGTGCTGGAGCCTGGAGCAGGCTGCCCAGAGAGGCTGTGGAGTGTCCTTGTGTGGAGAGCTTCCAACCCCCCTGGGCACTGTGCTGCTGGGCAAGCTGCTGGGGGTGCCCTGCTGGAGCAGGGCTTGGGCTGGATGATCCCCAGAGGTCACTTCCATCCTCCCCATGCTGGGATTCAGGATGCTGTGATGATGCTCCACAGTAAATGAGTTGAAGGTACAGTGGCTGTGGAGTCCCAGTTGGGTTTCCCAAGCCACATCAGTGCTGAGTTTTCCCACTCAAGCATCACTGTGGGGCTGCTCAAGCTGTGGGGTCCATGGACTTGGGGGCTTCACCCTCCTGCCACGAGGCCCTGTGGGGTTTATTCTTCCTTTCTGAATCCCTTTATGAGGCTGCATTCTGCAGCCCAGCTTCAGGGTGAGGACAGGAGCAGAAGCTCAGTGGTCAATTGGACCCTGCTAAATGGTCCTGTGCCCCGAGGAAGCTTCAGCCATGGCCCCAGGGAGCTCTGCAGGTGGATTGACTGAACCCTTGGCTCGATGCTGTTCTGAGCATCCTCAGCACAGCACTCCTGGGTGCCACCAACACCCAGGGGCTGCATGGTACCAGCTTTTTGGGTGAGACACCAACTCTGGGGACACAGAACACGTTTTCAGCCCTTGTGGACACACCAAATGCTCTTTTCCTGGTCACTGCACTAAGACATTTATGTGAGACCATTGGGTTTTACCTGCTCATCCATGGGGTGGGAGCAACCATGGAATGGGAGCAACCATGGAATGGGAGCAACCATGGAATGGGAGCAACCATGGAATGGGAGCTGTGTGAGCATCACTGCTCAGCATCCCAGCTGGAGGGCACAGAGGGGAGATGAGAGCATCTCTCCCCTCATCTGCAGCGAGGGGAGGTGCTGAGCATCTCCACTGAGCCACCTCCTCTGGGCAAGATCAAAGCCAAGCTCTGAGCAGGAGAGCCCAGCAAGATCCCTTTGTGGTGCAGGAGAGCAGGGAGGAGATTAAAACCAAGGAGAATGGGGAGCAAGAGGAAGGTTTCCATTAGTGGGTCTGGGTTAACCCTCCACAAACCCACTGTGGCTGCTGTCTCACCTCTAACCACTCCACCACGGCACCACCAGGCTGCTGCCCACCAAGGAGCTGCTTCATGCCAATGGATTTGGATGGACTCTGTTTGTACCCTCCTGAGCTTGGCCACCCCTTTGTCCTCCAGCATCCCTAGCCCAGCTCAGCTCTGCCAGGGGAGGCAATTGAGGCTCTGAGGGCTTCTTTTAGATGTGCAAAGGACCAAGAGGATCCAAATCATCTTTTATAGATGCTGATGCCTCCAGCATCTATAAAAGTCAGAGCAAATTCCAGCCCTTCTCTCTTTTGATTTCAGCACTTTTAACCAGACAGGAGAGAAAGACCCAAACCAGACCCCAGCCCTGCAGGCACCAGAGCTGAGGGGGATGCTGAAGGGTGCCCAAGCATCCTATTGCCTTCTGCCAACCACCCAGCAGCAGAAACCTTCCTCAACCACAGTGATTTTAGGGCTGATTAGAGTCTGGGGGGAAGGGAGGGGAGAAGGTGGGCAAGTGGCAGAAGTTGCCTTTGCCTCCAAGATTAGTTGTGCTCTATATTCAAATGGCAGCTTAATGAGTCCTTCCTCACTCCCAGCAGCTCCATCACATCATTAAAGCCTACAGATGAATAATACATCTAGCAGCTGGGTGAAGATGAACTCCAGACCTGATGCAGCTTCAAGCAGAGGAGGGAAAAGGAGGCTGGAGGCTGAGGGTGCTGGGTGAGGATGGCAGCCAGGCTGGGGAGAAATGGAGCTGCTTCAGCTCTGCTATGGAATCCCAGAATCACAGAATGGGAGGCTCTGGAAGGGACCTCTGGAGATCATCCAGTCCAACCTGCCTGCCAGAGCAGGGTCACACAGGGCAGGTCCCACAGGAACGCATCCAGGTGGAGCTTGAAAGTCTCTGGAGAAGACTCCACAACCTCTCCTGCTCTCCAGGCTCCAGCACCCTCACCACAAACAACTTTCTCCTCCTCTCCACAGGCAGCCTCCTGCCTGCCACTCTCTGCCCCTTGCCTCTTGGCCTGCCACTGGGCATCACTGACAAGAATCTGGCCCCAGGCTCTTGCCCCTCGTGGGCCCTTCAGCTCTTGCTGAGCTTTGGGAAGATCCCCATGCCCCTTGTCCTATCACAGGACACTACTGAAAAGAGCCTGGCTCTTGGCCCCCACCCCTCAGATATCAATAAACATTGATCAGATCCCCTCTGAGTCTTCTCTTCTCCAGGCTAAACAGCCCCAGGTGCCAAACCCCAGTCAGGAGTCCTTCCCAGGCAGCCAAACTCGGTTTAGCTCAGTGAGGAACAGAAGCTGCTCTGACCCAAAGCATTCCTCACCCTTCCTTGGCCTGCAGAAATCAATACATTTATTACTTTTAATTATTTCTACTATTGTTTTCAGTTACTGCTTCCAGCAAATCCATCCTCAGACACTGCACAGTGGGCAGTGAAAGGCAAAGGCAGGATCCATGAGGTCCTCTGCCCCCAGCCCTGCTTCATCTCTTCCCATCCTTAAAAACCAAGGAAACTGGTTAAAAAAAGGTCTAACCCAGCTCACATCAGACCTCATCTGTTGGAGAGTAGCAGAGCCCTGCAGAGGGACCTGGCCAGGCTGCATGGGTGGGCAGAGGCCAAGGGGATGAGACTGAACAAGGCCAAGGGCAGGTTTTACACTTTGGCCACAACAACCCCAAGCAGCTACAGACTGGGGCCAGAGTGGCTGAGAGCAGGCAGGCAGAGAGGGCCCTGGGGGTGCTGGGAGAGAGGAGCTGCAGAGGAGGCAGCAGTGCCCAGGCAGCACTTGGTGCCATGGTCTGGTTGATTGGACAGGACTGGGTGCTAGGTTGGACTGGATGAGCCTGGAGGTCTCTTCTAACCTAGCTGATCCTATGATCCTGCCTTCATCAGCCCTCCCATCCATGCAGCTCCTTCCCTCCATTGATGAGGCCACTCCTTGAGTCCTGGGTTCAGTTTTGAGCCCCTGACTCCAAGAGGGACATTGAGGAGCTGGAGCAGGGCCAGAGAAGAGCACCAAAGGTGAGCAAGGGGCTGGAGAAGAGGGCTGGGAAGGAGCAGCTGAGGGAGCTGAGGGGTTGAGCCTGGAGAAGAGAAGGCTCAGGGCAGACCTCATTGCTCTCTGCAGCTCCCTGAGAGGAGGTTGGAGCTGGGTGCGGGGTGGGCTCTGCTCCCTGGTGATAGAAGGAAAGGAAATGGCCTGAAATTGTGCCAAAGGAAGGCTAGGTTGGCCATAAGGAACAATTTCTTCCCCAAACATCTTGGCCCAGGCTGCTCAAGGCAGTGGTTGAGTCCCCATCCCTGGAGGAGTTTCAAAGCTGTGTAGCTGGTGCTGAGGGCCATAGTTTGGTGGTGTTCTGGCAGTGCTGCTTGAAGAGTTGGACTGAATGACCTTAAAGGTCTCTTCCAACCAAAATGCTTCTGTAATTTGACCAGAAGATAATTTGGCCACCACCTGACCCAGCACAGGATGAATCACAGAACCAGGCAGGTTGGCAGAGAGCTCCAAGCTCCTGCAGCCCAACCTAGCCCCCAGCCCTGCCCAACCAACCAGACCATGGCACTAAGTGCCCCAGCCAGGCTTGGCTGCAACACCTCCAGCCACAGCCACTCCACCACCTCCCTGGGCAGCCCATTCCAGTGCCAATCACTCTCTCTGCCAACAACTTCCTAACAACATCCAGCCTAGACCTGCCCTGGCACAACTTGAGGCTGTGTCCCCTTCTTCTCTTGCTGGCTGTCTGGCAGCAGAGCCCAACCCCACCTGGCTACAGCCTCCCTGCAGGCAGCTGCAGGCAGCAATCAGCTCTGCCCTCAGCCTCCTCTGCTGCAGGCTGCACCCCCCCAGCTCCCTCAGCCTCTCCTCACAGGGCTCTGCTCCAGGCCCCTCCCCAACCTTGCTGCCCTTCTCTCAACACCTTCCAGCACCTCAACATCTCTCTCTGCAAACTTGACTCCAGGTGTCCCTGGCCCATCCAGGGCTGAGGACCCCCCAGGTCAAAGCTTATCCCACTCCCACTTCCCACCCAGAACCCTATTTACGACTCAGTTGAGCTCCTGCTCACTCTCTCTTGCTTCTGCCTTCCATTTTTGCAGCATCTGCTGTGTGCAGGTCTGGGCCACTTCATCTAAGAGAGATGCTGAGGCACCTTCCAGCACCTCTACATCTCTCTGCTGTCCTCCAGTCACCCAGCTCTGTCTAGCAGAGCAAAGTGGCCTCAAGATGCAATCAATACCCCAAGGAAAGAGAACAGCCTCAGTTATTCAATTGTAGCTCATTTAAGACAGGAAAAGAAGGCAAAAAACCCAAACAAAACAAAAGGGAGAGAAAAGGAAGAGGCCAAACCAAAACATCTTTGGTTCAGGATGTTGACAGCTTCTCCCCAAGGGAAAAAATCAGCATTTAATGGTGGAAAAAGCCACAGATTTGGGGGTTTTGAGGGGGTTGTTTTTTGGTTGGGGGGGGGTTGGGCTCTTTATGGATAAGCTGTGCTGATCAGGAGGGGTCTTTCCAGCTCTGTGTTTAGTTGTTTTGTGTGCCCATTGTTCGTGGGCATTGATTTGTGTTTCTCTTCTTCTCTCTGATAGCTGCGTAGGGAATGTTGCTTAGTGATGTGGTGCTGATGAGTGTGGAGATAACTGCAGAGGTCAAAGAGTGGAGGGGCAAAGATGGAGGGGGGAATGAAAAGATGAGAGGGGGGAGGAGAGGAGGTGAGGGGGGGGAAGAGAAGAGGGGGTAGGGGGGAAAGAGAAGAGGAGGTAGAGGGGGAAGAGAAGAGGAGGTAGAGGGGGAAGAGAAGAGGAGGTAGGGGGGAAATAGAAGAGGAGGTGAGGAGGGAAACAGAAGAGGAGGTGAGAATGGAACAGAAGAGGAGGTGAGAGGAGAATAGGAGGTGAGGGGGAAACAGAAGAGGAGGTGAGAGGAGAAACAGAAGAGGTGAGGGGGAAACAAGAGGAGGTGAGGGAGGAACAAAAGAGGAGGTGAGAATGGAAGAGAAGAGGAGGTGAGGGGGAAACAGAAGATGAGGTGAGGGAGGAACAAAAGAGGAGGTGAGAGTGAAACAGAAGAGGAGGTGAGGGGAGAATAGAAGAGGAGGTGAGGGGGAAACAGAAGAGGAGGTGAGGGAGGAACAAAAGAGGAGGTGAGAGTAGAAGAGAAGAGGAGGTGAGGGGAGAATAGAAGAGGAGGTGAGAGGGAAACAGAAGAGGAGGTGAGGGGGAAACAGAAGAGGAGGCAAGGGGAGAATAGAAGAGGACATGAAGGGGAGCAGAAGAGGAGGTGAGGGAGGAATAAAAGAGGTGAGAGTGGAACAGAAGAGGTGAGGAGGGAATAGGAGCTGAAGGGAAGCAGAAGAGGAGGTGAGGGGAAACAGAAGAGTAGGTGAGGAGGGAATAGAAGAGGAGGTGAGTGGGGAAGAGAACAGGAGGACGGAGTGGGTGGGGAAAGTTTGAGCATCCTCAGCTCCATCCTCAGTGTCCCCCCAGAAAGAAAGCCCAACCTGCAGCAAAAGAGCATCAGAATGGTTAATCAGGTGGCTGTGCCCCAGGGGCAGCCCAGGGGAAGAAAGGAAGGAGACAATTTAACTGGATTTCCTTGTTATCTGATCTCAGCCACTTTAATTTCTGCTCTCTTTGGAGGCTTCTCCTGCCTCTCTCTCTCTCTTTTCTCCTTTCTTTTCTCCTGGTGTGTTCATCTTCTGCTGTCCTCCAGTGTGCTCAGCTGAGTAATGGATGACATTGCAAGAAAATGAGAGGGTTTTTTTCTTGTCCAGCCCAATAACCACTCCCAAGGTCACAGGTGATGGAGGGAGATGTCGCTTTCCAGGCGAGGCAGGAAAGGAGAAGCCCTTCCCTCACCCAACCTCAACAAAACCACCTCCCTGCTGTATTCCCAGCACGAGCCCAGAGCAGCCTCAGCCTTCCCCATTTTTCTTCCCCTTCAAGAACAGTAAAAGCTGGGCCTGAGCCACCCCCCGGGGGAGCTGAGAGAGTAATTGCTCAGAAAGAGTCTTTAAGGAGAGGTCAAAAAGAATTGCATCGGAGAGCCAAGGCTGGGAGGGTCTCTACTCAGCCTCCTGGTGCTGGAGGGCTGCAGCAGCTCTGCTGTGAGCACAGCCTGAAAGAGTTGGGGCTGTGCAGGCTGCAGCAGAGGAGGCTCCCAGGGGACCTTCTTGTGGCCTGCCAGGATCTGAAGGGGGCTCCAAAAAAGCTGGGGAGGGACTTTTGAGGCTGTGAGGGAGTGTCAGGAGTGGGGGGAATGGAGCCAAGCTGGAGGTGGGGAGAGTGAGGCTGGAGGTGAGGAGGAAGTTGTTGAGCAGGAGAGTGGTGAGAGGCTGGAATGGGTTGCCCAGGGAGGTGGTTGAGGCCCCATGGCTGGAGGTGTTTGAGGCCAGGCTGGCTGAGGCTGTGTGCAGCCTGCTCTAGGGTAGGGTGTCCCTGGGCATGGCAGGGGTTGGAGCTGCCTGCTCCTTGTGCTCCCTTCCAACCCTGACTGATTCTATGGTTCTATGACTCCTTCCCCTCCCCCCACCCCCGAGTTCCCTCAGCTGCATCTCAGCAGACACTCTCCAGAGCCTTCCCCATCTGAGCCCAGCAGCAGAGACTCCCCGAAGCTGGAGGAAGGCTCTTCAAGTGGTTTGAGGCAGGGGGAGGGTTGCCACTGCCTTGCAGAGAAGCTTCTTGCTAAAACGGCTCTTAATTATGCCTGCCTTTGTTTGAGCAATTAAGGGCCCACTTCACTTAGGGGAGAGCCCAGAATGAGGTCAAAGCAAAGCTTAATTAGAAATCAGTTCAGATTCGGCCTCTGGAGCTCCGTTTCGCCTTGCCAGACCAAAGGGAGTGGTCCCTGCATCCCAAACCGTTCGGGGAGAGCAGCAAATAAGGATGCAAAGAAACCTTCTATGCTGCAGAGCTGCCCAGGAGGAGCCTCCAGAGCCTGCCCGGCGTTGAGGGCAGCATCTCGGTGCCAATCCAGAGCGAAACGCAGCCCTGCAGCTCTAATTAAAAGGGCTGCTGCAGCTAATGATCTGCCCAGTGCTAATTAACTTCCAAACTGGCTGCTCAATACTCTTTCCACTCCGCTGCTGGCTTTGCTGTTGTTGGGGTCTGCAAGTTCCTTCTCCAGGCTCCTCCTTGGGTCAGCATTTCCAACTCCCCCACCCCCCCCCTGGGAAGAGCTCCCAAGCAAGGATAACTAAATCTTTGCACATCTCCGAGGTTCTCTCCTCCTCCCCTCTCCTTGGATTGTTATCCTTTCTAATTTGTTCAGGTTCCAAGGCTCAGGAATGGGAGACTTTTAATAGAAGTGTCTTCTCAGCCATATTTATAGCATCTCCCCAGCCTGACGCTCACAGGAAGTTCAGGTAGCAGAAGTCACTCTAAATTTAGCTCAGCAAGGCAGTGGAGACACAGCCCTGGCCCTCAGGAGCAAGTTTTCCCCCCTGCTTGGCCCCCAAATTGGTTATGGCTTTGTTCACTCAACCTCCCACATGCTGCTTTGATGGGGAGTGGGATGTGGTCCTTGAGGTGCCCAAGTGGTGCTGCTGACAGCAAAGGCAGCAAGGCAGTGGAGACACAGCCCTGGCCCTCAGGAGCAGGTTTGTGCCCCTGCTTGGCCCCCAGATTGGTTATGGTTTCTCATTCACTCAACCTCCCACATGCTGCTTTGATGGGGAGTGAGATGTGCTCCTTGAGGTGCCCAAGTGGTGCTGGTGACCTGCTGGCCTGGCTGGCCTGAATGAGGAGGAGAAATGGGAAGGAGAATGGATTGAAGGCGGAAGAGGAGAGCTTGAGAGTGGAGATCAGAGGCTCATAGGATGTCAGGGGTTGGAAGTGACCCAAAGAGCATATTGAGCTCAAGCCCCCTGCCAGAGCAGGACCACCCAATATAGCTCAGGGCACACAGGAACACATCTGGAAAGGCTCCAGAGAAGGAGACTCCACAGCCTCTCTGGGCAGCCTATGCCTGTGTCCTGGGCTCAGTGGTGAAAGTCAGGCTTGCACCCTGGTGTGAAGTAGAGAACCCCTGAGAAAACCTCACCTTTAAGGGTCAGGTTTGGGTTGTTCTCCGATTTGCTTGCCTGTCACAGGTGAGAGGTCACTGCACAAGGGAGAAGAAGGTTTTCCCAGCCCAAAATAACACCCTGTGGAGCCTTCATCCTTTGCTAGACGCATCCAATCCCATCCCATCACCTCCTCCTTAGAGGGAGGCAGTAGTAGGGAAGCGTGACTGGCAGCCAGCCTTTGCCATCTGCTCTGGCCCCTCATTAAGGCTTCACCACAAACATATGTGACAATTAGACCTGCAAAAGCATCTCGTGGATCATATGTGGTGGAAACAGAGGCATATGTTCTCTGCCCATCCCATCCCACTGCTGAGCTGGGCTGGCTGCTGAGGAAGGCACCGAGGAAGAGGGATGAGATCTCCTCCTCACCTACGCTCGCGTCTCGGGAGGAAGGATTGGAAGAGAAATCCTGCTCTGATAGAGGAGGAGGCAAAGAAAGGATGGAGGATGAGGATGTCTGGAGGTAGCTCAGGCTTTACAGGGGGTGGATCCCTTCTGATGGCTAATTCCCTACAGCCAAAAGGCACTAAGTGGGGGTGGATCCCTTCTGATGGCTAATTCCCCACAGCCAAAATGCACTAAGTGAGGGTGGATCCCTTCTGATGGCTAATTCCCCACAGCCAAAAAGCACTAAGTGGGGGTGGATCCCTTCTGATGGCTAATTCCCCACAGCCAAAAAGCACTAAGTGAGGGTGGATCCCTTCTGATGGCTAATTCCCTACAGCCAAAAAGCACTAAGTGAGGGTGGATCCCTTCTGATGGCTAATTCCCTACAGCCAAAAAGCACTAAGTGAGGGTGGATCCCTTCTGATGGCTAATTCCCTACAGCCAAAAAGCACTAAGTGAGGGTGGATCCCTTCTGATGGCTAATTCCCCACAGCCAAAAAGCACTAAGTGAGGGTGGATCCCTTCTGATGGCTAATTCCCTACAGCCAAAAGGCACTAAGTGTGGGTGGATCCCTTCTGATGGCTAATTCCCTACAGCCAAAAGGCACTAAGTGAGGGTGGATCCCTTCTGATGGCTAATTCCCTACAGCCAAAAAAGCACTAAGTGAGGGTGGATCCCTTCTGATGGCTAATTCCCCACAGCCAAAAAGCAATAAGTGAGGCTGATAAACCAGAACTTGTTGGGTGTTCAGCTGGGAGAAGGCATCAGGGAGCCCTCAGAGCAGCTTTATAGTGCCTGAAGGGGCTGCAGGAGAGCTGGAGAGGGGCTTGGGACAAGGGCTGGGAGTGCCAGGAGGAGGGACAATGGCTTTGAGCTGGGAGAGGGGAGAGAGAAAGTGGAGATGAGGGAGAAATTGAGGAGAGAGACTGGCACAGGTTGCCCAGGGAGGTTGTGGAGCACAGAAGCCCTCAATGGGATCAAAGATCCCATTCTGTGCTTCTGTGCTCCATAACCTCCCTGGAGGTGTTCAAGGTCAGATTGGATGAGACCTTGAGCACCCTGTTGTGCTGGGAGGTGGCCCTGCCCATGGCAGAGGGGTTGGCACTGGATGATCTTGAAAGTCACAGGTTGCCCAGGGAGGTTGGGGAGCACTGAAGCACAGAATGGGATCTTTGATTCTGTGCTTCAGTGCTCCCCAACCTCCCTGGAGGTGTTCAGGACCAGGTTGGATGAGGCCTTAAGCATCCTGTGCTGGTAGGAGGTGTCCTTGCCCGTGGCAGGGGGGGTTGGAACAGGATGATCTTGAAGATCCCTTCCCACCCCATCCATTGTGTGATTCTATGACAAACCACAGGGAGGTTGGTCTCAGCTGAGCACCCTGAGGTCTGCACAAGGTCTCTGTATCTCCTCTGATGAAGCAGCACCTCCATGCAGGCTCTGCTGGTCGCATGAGTGACTGATTATGATGAGAACTGCTCCTGGGAGCTGTAATTGAATTGCTGCTCAAAAAGAGCCAGCTCGAAGGGAGGAGGACAGGAAGAACAGTTGCTGAGTCCTCAGCAGGTGCTGTGGACAGGCAGTGTTGGTGCCAGAAGCACTGCTTCATTGTGGGACTTGGCACAGTTGAACAGCACACTGCTCAGGCCACCCCTGCAGTGCTGTGTCCAGTTCTGGGCTCCTCCATTGCAGAGAGCTGCTGAGGTGCTGGAAGGTGTTGAGAGAAGGGCAGCAAGGCTGGGGAGGGGCCTGGAGCACAGCCCTGTGAGGAGAGGCTGAGGGAGCTGGGGGGGTGCAGCCTGCAGCAGAGGAGGCTCAGGGCAGAGCTGATTGCTGCCTGCAGCTGCCTGCAGGGAGGCTGTAGCCAGGTGGGGTTGGGCTCTGCTGCCAGGCAGCCAGGGACAGAAGAAGGGGACACAGCCTCAAGCTGTGCCAGGGCAGGTCTAGGCTGGATGTTGTTAGGAAGTTGCTGTCAGAGAGAGTGATTGGCACTGGAATGGGCTGCCCAGGGAGGGGGTGGAGTGGCTGTGGTTGGAGGTGTTGCAGCCAAGCCTGGCTGGGGCACTTAGTGCCATGGTCTGGTTGGTTGGGCAGGGCTGGGGGCTAGGTTGGGCTGCAGGAGCTTGGAGCTCTCTGCCAACCTGCCTGGTTCTGTGGTTCTGTGAGAGGATTGTTGTGACCCAAATGCAGGATTCAGCTCTTGGCCTTGTTGAACCTCATCCCCTTGGCCTGGCAGGAGCTCTCTGTAGAGCTTCAAGCAGATCAACATCCTTCATTCCTTCCCTTTCCCCCAGCCCTCACTGTTGAATGCTACCCAAGGAAAAACAAAGCCACCAGCCTCTAAGTGACAGATCACAGCAAGGGAGGAGATAAATCCTGTGAATGCAGCCTGCACGGGGAGAGAGAGACAAATACTGAAATAAATATGAAGGGAAGACAAGTTTGGGCTACAGGGAGCAGGTGAAGGCAGAAAGAGAGAGAGGAAATTGCAGTAAAACAGAGGAGGCTTCCTGGAGACAAAGGTAAAACTGGGGAAAAACGAGATCTAAAGTGAGGGAGGATAAATCATGAGGGCAGCAGCCTCTGGAGATGATGGGGAATGAAGCCTCTGCAGTAAGTGAGACATCCCCTGCAAGACAGATCTGCTGCGAGCAGCAAACACACCTCTGGTGACACAACCAGAGCTGGCCTAGGGCAGGGAGGTTTGTTGAGTGAGCCTCACTCTGCCTGCTCCTCCTAAAGGGCTCTCCAAAGGTGCCAAGGTGGTTTGGGCTTCTGAAGGTCCTCCTGCTTGGCTTCAGCTAAGCCTTTCCCACAGAAGCAAACTTTAGGGGAGGAAAAGTGTCCCAAGAGTAGGCATTTCTGCACTGGGCACTGCAGCCCCAGCACATCAGAAGACAGAGAGAGGGGACCCTGCCCCTGTGCTCTGGGGAGACTTCACCTGCTGGGCTGGGCCAGCTGTGGGTCCCCGAAACAAGAAGGATGTGGAGCTGCTGGGGCAGGTCCAGAGGAGGCCATGAATCATAGAATCACAGAACCAGGCAGGTTGGCAGAGAGCTCCAAGCTCCTGCAGCCCAACCTAGCCCCCAGCCCTGCCCAACCAACCAGACCATGGCACTAAGTGCCCCAGCCAGGCTTGGCTGCAACACCTCCAGCCACAGCCACTCCACCACCTCCCTGGGCAGCCCATTCCAGTGCCAATCACTCTCTCTGCCAGCAACTTCCTAACAACATCCAGCCTCAACCTGCTGTGACACAACATAAGGCTGTGTCCCCTTGTTCTATCCCTGGCTGCCTGGCAGCAGAGCCCAACCCCACCTGGCTACAGCCTCCCTGCAGGCAGCTGCAGGCAGCAATCAGCTCTGCCCTGAGCCTCCTCTGCTGCAGGCTGCACCCCCCCAGCTCCCTCAGCCTCTCCTCACAGGGCTCTGCTCCAGGCCCCTGGATCACCTCTGCTATGGGGACAGGCCGAGAGAGTTTGGGTTCAGAGAGAGTTGAGCCTGGAGAAGGCTCCAGGGAGGCCTTAGAGCAGCATTCGAGGTCCAAAGGACACCTACAGGCAGGCTGGGAAGGAGCTGTTCAGAAGGGGCTGTGGGGACATGATGAGGGGCAAGGGTTTGAAACAGGATCAGGAGAGATTCAGGTTGGACATCAGGAGGAAGTTCTGCACAGTGAGGGTGGTGAACTCCTGGAGCTGGTTGCCCATGGAGCTGGGAGCTGCCCCATGCCTGGATGCACTCCAGGTCAGGCTGTCTGTGGCTCTGAACCTGCTCCCTTGGCAGATGTCCCTGCCAACTGCAGGGGCTGGATGAGCTTCAAAGGTCTCTTAGCCCAAGCCATTCTGTGATTCTGTGATCTGGATGACACTGCTCTGATGAAGAACTTTCATTTCAGATCTCAACATGCTTTTGACACTCCAGGATTTGCACTGCACACGAGGAAAGCTCTCCCCAGGCTGCAGGAAAGCAGCATGGGATGATTCTTTTTTTTCCCCCTTAGTGCCAGGCAAAGCTGTGACATAAAACCCACAGCTTGCTTCATGCTTTTTTTGTGTGTGTGTTTCCACATCTCCTCCACTTTGCTTTGGCAAGCAGCTGAGTTTTCAGCTGGGAAGAGCATGTGCCATGCCAAACACACCCCCAAAGTTCCATCAGGAAGCAGAGATCTGCACAGCAACACACAGAGACTTGGCAGCTCCCTTTTATTTGTGGGGGAGGTATGAAAAAGCCAATGGTTTCCCAAGAGAAAATATTGATTGCCCCCCAAAATCACCTTAATGCTTGCTCAGAAACATACTGCAGTGTGGTTTTGTCCTGGCATAAAGGACCTCATCCCACTCTGCTCTCCCCTGCTGAGGTCACACCTGGAGTACTGTGCCTGATTCTGGGCTCCCCAGTTCAGGAAGGGCAGGGAAGTGCTGCAGAGGGCACAGCAAAGGGCTGCAAAGGTGCTGAGAGGATTCAAGCAGCTCTGAGAGGAGCAAAGGCTGAGAGAGTTGAGGCTGTTTAGGCTGGAGGAGAGCAGCCTGAGGGGGATCTGAGCAGTGCTGAGCAATACTCCAGGGGTGGCTGTCAGCAGGATGGGACCAGGCTGTGTTCAGTGGTGCCCAGGGGCAGCACAAGGGGCACTGGGCACAGACTGCAGCATGAGAAGTTCCATCTGAAGATGAGGAGGAGCTTCTTGAATTGAAGGGTGGCAGAGCCCTGGAGCAGGCTGCCCAGAGAGGTGATGGAGTCTCCAGCTCTGGAGCCATTCCAAACCCACCTAGATGTGTTCCCATGTGACTTTTTTAGGTGGCCCTGCTTCAGCAGGAGAGGTTGGAGTCAGTGGGCTGCAGAGGTCTCTTCCAACCCTCTCATGCTCTGTGTTTGGTGGCAGAAGCATGGAACTGCAGGAGATTTTGAGGATGGATTTGAAGCTGATCAAGATGGGGACATCTGAGTCCCCTTAGATAGACCTTAGATCCAAAGTGTGTCCCCCCAGGCACCATCAAGGTTTCCCAAATATGATTTCCCAGACCCCCTGAGCTTTCTGCTGGAGATAAACACAGAGGCAAAACAGACCAAGGGGAAAAAGGGAAGAGACATAAAAGCTGGAGTCAAAAAGAAGAGGAGACACAAACCCTGGAGCTGAAAGAGAGGAGGAGGCTGAGTAGAGTCCTTGCTCTTGGCAGCTCTCTGAGAGGAGGCTGTGGTGAGGAAGGTGTTGGCCTCTTCTCCCTGGCAAGTGAAGAAACAAGAGGAAATCAGAGAATCATAGAACCAGGCAGGTTGGCAGAGAGCTCCAAGCTCCTGCAGCCCAACCTAGCCCCCAGCCCTGCCCAACCAACCAGACCATGGCACTAAGTGCCCCAGCCAGGCTTGGCTGCAACACCTCCAGCCACGGCCACTCCACCACCTCCCTGGGCAGCCCATTCCAGTGCCAATCACTCTCTCTGCCAGCAACTTCCTAACAACATCCAGCCTCAACCTGCTGTGACACAACATAAGGCTGTGTCCCCTTGTTCTATCCCTGGCTGCCTGGCAGCAGAGCCCAACCCCACCTGGCTACAGCCTCCCTGCAGGCAGCTGCAGGCAGCAATCAGCTCTGCCCTGAGCCTCCTCTGCTGCAGGCTGCACCCCCCCAGCTCCCTCAGCCTCTCCCCACAGGGCTGTGCTAACATCCAGCCTGAACCTACCCTGCACAGCTTGAGGCTGTGTCCCCTTGTTCTGTTGCTGTTTGGATGTTAGAAGAAACTTCTTCTCTGAAAGAGTTGCCCACCACTGGAACTGGCTCCCCAGGGAGTTGGCTGAGTCCCACCCTTGGAGGTGTCTGGGGGGAAGCAGAGCTGTGGTGCTGAGGGGCACGACTGGGTGCAGTCAGGTACATGCCACCTCAACACAAGGGGGAACTTCTTTACTCTAAGGGTCACAGAGCACTGGATTAGGCTTCCCAGAGAGGTTGTGGGGTCTCATTGCATGGAGACTTTCAAAGCTTGTCTAGATGTGATCCTCTGTGACCCATGTCAGATAGGATTGTCCTCCCCTGGCATTGGGGTTGGACTCAATCATCTCCTTGGGTCCCTTCCAACCCCTAACATCCTGGGATCCTGAGATGCTGTGACTCAGTGATCCTTAAGGTGTTTTCCAGCTGAAGCAGCCCTGTGATTCTACAGTCAGAGGCACAAAATCTGGAGCCTGGAGAAGAGGAGGCTCAGGGGAGACCTCATTGCTGCCTGCAGCTACCTGAGAGGGGAGGTTGTGGCCAGGAGGAGGTTGCTCTCTTCTCTCAGGTGGCCAGCACCAGAACAAGAGGACACAGCCTCAGGCTGTGCCAGGGGAGATTTAGGCTGGAGGTGAGGAGAAAGTTCTTCCCTGAGAGAGTCATTGGCCACTGGAATGGGCTGCCCGGGGAGGTGGTGGAGTCGCCGTCCCTGGAGCTGTTCAAGGCAGGACTGGATGTGGCACTTGGTGCCATGGTCTGGCCTTGAGCTCTGTGCTAAAGGGTTGGACTTGATGAGCTGTGAGGTCTCTTCCAACCTTGGTGATACTGTGACACTGTGATACTGGAGCCAAAGCTCAGCTCAGCCCACAAATCCACCCAGCAGGTCCCACATTCACACCTCCCACCTCAGAGCCCTTTTTCCTCTGCCCGTATTCCCCTCGCGCTCACTGCTCTCCCAGCCCTTCTCTTCCCCTCCCTGATTGATGTCATTTGAAAGTCCTGCTTGGGAGCTGATATTATGACACGTCCAGACTTCAAAAATAAACCTCCCTCTTGATACTGGCTTATTTTATTGGGTGCATCAAGGCTGAAAACAACCTCATTCATCTTAAGAAATGTATTTTCCCATTTGCTGTATAAATACATACATGTTGCCTTGCATTATTCACCTGGGCACAGCAGATGGATGAGCACCAACAGCAGCTCCACAGTTTTATTTCTCTTTCTTGCCACGCAAAAGGCTCCAGGGAGGCTTTGTGGCCGTGTGGAAAAATCAGCTGGGGGCATAAAACAGGGAGAAAATGAAAGAGAGGGCAATAGCCCATTCCCAGGCAATAGCATCTTGGGGATGGGGATGAGGTCTGGGCTTCAGGGGCCTTGGTGAGGTTGAAAGAGATGGGTTGGAAATATAGGGGTTGAGTTGGAAACACAGGGGTTGGGTTGGAAACACAGAGGTTGGGTTGGAAAAAAATAAGAACTGGATTGGAAATACAGAGATTGGGTTGAAAACACAGGTGCTGGGTTGGAAAAACAGGGATTGGGTTGGGAAAACAGGGGTTGGGTTGGAATACAGGGACTGGGTTGAAGACACAGGGGTTGGGTTGGAAAAAAACAAGAATTGGATTGGAAATGCAGAGATTGGGTTGAAAACACAGGGGTTGGGTTGGAAAAACAGGAATTGGGTTGAAAATGAAGGAGTTGGGCTGGAAAAAGCTAGAATTGGGTTGGAAACACAGAGGTTGGGTTGGAAACAAAGGGATTGGGTTGGAAAAACAGGGATTGGGTTGGAATACAGGGACTGAGCTGGAAACACAGGGGTTGGGTTGGAAAAAAAAAAAAACAAGAATTTGATTGGAAATATAGAGATTGGGGTGAAAACATAGGGGTTGGGTTGGAAAAACAGGGATTGGGTTGAAAATGAAGGAGTTGGGCTGGAAAAAGCTAGAATTGGATTGGAAACACAGGTGTTGGGTTGGAAAAACAGGGATTGGGTTGGAATACAGGGACTGGGCTGGAAACACAGGGGTTGGGTTGGAAAAACAGGGGTTGGGTTGAAGACACAGGGGTTGGGTTGGAAAAAAACAAGAATTGGATTGGAAATACAGAGATTGGGTTGAAAACACAGGGGTTGGGGTGGAAAAACAGAGATTGGATTGAACATGCAAGAGTTGGGCTGGAAAAAGCTAGAATTGGATTGGAAACACAAGTGTTGGGTTGGAAAAACAGGGATTGGGTTGGAATACAGGGACTGGTCTGGAAACACAGGGGTTGGGTTGGAAAAACAGGGATTGGGTTGAAAATGAAGGAGTTGGGCTGGAAAAAGCTAGAATTGGATTGGAAACACAGAGGTTGGGTTGGAAACACAGGGATTGGGTTGGAAAAACAGGAATTGGGTTGGAAAAAAACAAGAATTGGATTGGAAATGCAGAGATTGTGTTGAAAACACAGGTGTTGGGTTGGAAAAACAGGGATTGGGTTGGAAAAACAAGGATTGGGTTGGAATACAGGGACTGGGCTGGAAATACAGGGGTTGGGTTGGAAAAAAACCAAGAATTGGATTGGAAATATAGAGATTGGGGTGAAAACATAGGGGTTGGGTTGGAAAAACAGGGATTGGGTTGAAAATGAAGGAGTTGGGCTGGAAAAAGCTAGAATTGGATTGGAAACACAGAGGTTGGGTTGGAAACACGGGGATTGGGTTGAAATACAGGGACGGGGTTGGAAACACAGGGATTGGGTTGGAAAAAGAGAGATTGGGTTGGAAAGAAACAAGAATTGGATTGGAAATGCAGAGATTGTGTTGAAAACACAGGTGTTGGGTTGGAAAAACAGGGATTGAGTTGGAATACAGGGATTAGGTTGAAAACACAGGGATTAGGTTGGGATACAGAGACTGGGTTGAAAACACAGGGGTTGGGTTGGAAAAAATCAAGAATTGGATTGGAAATATGGGGATTGGGTTGAAAACACAGGAGTTGGGCTGGAAACACAGGGATTGGGTTGAAAACACAGGGACTGGCTTGGAAAAAAGCAAGAATTGGATTGGAAACATAGGGATTGGGTTGAAAACACAAGATTGGGTTGGAAAAAGCAAGAATTGGATTGGAAACACAGGGGATGGGCTGGAAACACAAGAGTTGGGTTGGAAACACAGGAATTGGGTTGGAAACACAGGGGTTGGGTTGGAAAAGCATGCATTGGGTTGGAAGCACAGGGGTTGGGTTGGAAACACAGGGATTGGGTTGGAAAAAGCAAGAATTGGATTGGAAACATAGGGATTGGGTTGAAAATACAAGATTGGGTTGGAAAAAACAAGAATTGGGTTGGAAACATAGGAGATGGGCTGGAAAACCAAGAGTTGGGTTGGAAACGCAGGAATTGGGTTGGAAGCACAGGGGTTGGGTTGGAAACACAGGGATTGGGTTGGAAAAAGGAAGAATTGGATTGGAAACACAGGGATTGGGTTGAAAATATAGGAGTTGGTTTGGAAACACAGGGGTGGGGTTAGAAGAACAGGGATTGGATTGGAAGCACAGGGGTTGGGTTGGAAACTCAGAGATTGGGTTGGAAACACAGGGGTTGGGTTGGAAAAAGCTAGAATTGGACTGGAATCACAGAGGTTGGGTTGGAAAAACAGGGATTGGGTTGAAAATACAGGAGTTGGGCTGGAAAAAGCTAGAATTGGATTGGAAACACAGGGGTTGGTTTGGAAACACAGGGGTGGGGTTAGAAAAACAGGGATTGGATTGGAAGCACAGGGGTTGGGTTGGAAACTCAGAGACTGGGTTGGAAACACAGGGATTGGGTTGGAAAAAGCTAGAATTGGACTGGAATCACAGAGGCTGGGTTGGAAAAACAGGGATTGGGTTGAAAATACAGGAGTTGGGCTGGAAAAAGCTAGAATTGGATTGGAAACACAGGGGTTGGTTTGGAAACACAGGGGTTGGGTTGGAAAAAGCAAGAATTGGGTTGGAAACACAGGGGTTGGGTTGGAAAAAGCAAGAATTGGGTTGGAAACACAGGGGTTGGGTTGGAAAAAGCTAGAATTGGACTGGAATCACAGAGGTTGGGTTGGAAAAACAGAGATTGGGTTAAAAACACAAGGACTGGGTCAACATACAGGGGTTGTGTTGGAAACTCAGGGGTTGAGTGGGGAACACAGGGATTAAAGGTGCAGAAAAAGCCAAAAGAGAGATGAAAAGTGAGACAGGGAGGGAGAAAAAGCCGAAGGAGAGATGAAAAATAAGGCAAGGAGGGAGTGGAAGAAAATAAATAGGGAAAGAAGCAGAGGGAGGGAAGCAGAGGGAGGGGGGAAGATGAATAATTGAAAGTCTGTAATAAAGAGAGAGGAGAGAGTGAGAGAAAACACCGAGGTGGAAATGTAATTACTGCTTGTATCAATAACATCAGCGTGCAGAGGCTGCTCTGGGGTTATGGCCAACACCAGCCATAAGTCTTGGGAGTGCTCAATTTGGATGGGCCTTAGAAATCATCCAGAGGAAGGTCCAGGCCTCTTCATTCCCCCCCACACTGTCACCACCTGTGCGGTGATTTGATGAAGTAATCAAGGGGAAGCTCAGCCCTGTGAGGCTCATGCTGGATTCTGAACCCTAACAGGTTGCAGGCAGAGTTGCACTGGTCCTGTAGAGGCCACGTTAGGGGAAAGATGCCTCTGGCCAATGGTCTACACCAACATCCCCCATGGCCAAGAGTGCCAGTTGTCAAGAACCCCAACAGACAGAAGTATCAATGGCTAACAGCCTCAGTGGCCATCAATCCCAATGGTCAACAGCCCCAGTGGCCAACAGCCCTAGTGATCAACCACCCCAGTAGCCACCAACCCCAATGGTCACCAACTCCAATACCAACAGCCAAAAGTACCAATGGCCAACAGCCTCAGTGGCCATCAATCCCAATGGTCAACAGCCCCAGTGGCCAACAGCCCTAGTGATCAACCACCCCAGTAGCCACCAACCCCAATGGTCACCAACTCCAATACCAACAGCCAAAAGTACCAATGGCCAACAGCCTCAGTGGCCATCAATCCCAATGGTCAACAGCCCCAGTGGCCAACAGCCCTAGTGATCAACCACCCCAGTAGCCACCAACCCCAATGGTCACCAACTCCAATACCAACAGCCAAAAGTACCAATGGCCAGCAGCCTCAGTGGCCATCAAACCCAATGGTCAACAGCCCCAGTGGCCAACAGCCCCAGTGATCAACCACCCCAGTGGCCACCAACCCCAATGGTCACCAACTCCAATACCAACAGCCAAAAGTATCAGTGACTAACAGCCTCAGTGGCCATCAAATCCAATGGTCAACAGCCCTAGTGGCCAACAGCTTCAGTGGCCAACAGACCTAGTGTCACCAACCCCAGTGGTCAATAACTCCAGTGCCAACAGCCAAAAGTATCAATGGCCAACAGCCTCAGTGGCCATCAAACCCAGTGGCAAACATCCTCAGTGGCCAACAGCCCCAATGGTCAACAGCCCCAGTAGTCACCAACCCCAGTGGTCACCAACCTCAGTGCGAACAGCCAAAAGTATGTGTTGTTTGTCTGATGGGATAAAAGGAGTCACCTGGGAACTACAGACCCGTCAGCCTGACCTCAGTGCCAGGGAAACTGATGGAGCAGGTTCTCTTGGGGCCAATAACTGCGCACCTGAGGGATGGCAAAGATCTCAGGTCCAGCCAGCATGGGTTTAGGAAGGGCAGATCCTGCCTTTCTAACCTGATCTCCTTCTATGATCAGGTGACCCGCTTGGTGGATGTGGGGAGGCCTGTGGATGTAGTCTATCTGGACTTCAGCAAGGCCTTTGACACTGTCCCCCACAGCAAACTGCTGGCTAAGCTGTCAGCCCGCGGCTTGGATGGTAACACTCTGTGCTGGGTTAGGAACTGGCTGGAGGGCTGAGCCCAGAGAGTGGTGGTGAATGGTGCCACATCCAGCTGGCAGCTGTCACTAGTGGTGTCCCTCAGGGATCAGTGCTGGGCCCCATCCTCTTTAACATCTTCATAGATGATCTGGATGAGGGCATCGAGTCAGTCATCAGCAAGTGTGCAGATGTCACCAAGCTGGGGGCAGAAGTGACTGAGCTGGAGGGCAGAAGGGCTCTGCAGCGGGACCTTGACCGCCTGGACAGATGGGCAGAGGCCAATGGGATGGGGTTCAATAGCTCCAAGTGCAGGGTGCTGCACTTTGGCCACAACAACCCCATGCAGAGATACAGGCTGGGGTCGGAGTGGCTGAGAGCAGCCAGACAGAGAGGGATCTGGGGGTGCTGATTGATACCCACCTGAACATGAGCCAGCAGTGTGCCCAGGTGGCCAAGAGGGCCAGTGGCATCCTGGCCTGCATCAGGAATGGTGTGGTCAGCAGGAGCAGGGAGGTCATTCTGCCCCTGTACTCTGCACTGGTCAGACCACACCTTGAGTGCTGTGTTCAGTTCTGGGCCCCCCAGTTTAGGAGGGACATCGAAATGCTTGAGCGTGTCCAGAGAAGGGCGACGAGGCTGGGGAGAGACCTCGAGCACAGCCCTATGAGGAGAGGCTGAGGGAGCTGGGGTTGTTTAGCCTGGAGAAGAGGAGGCTCAGGGGTGACCTTATTGCTGTCTACAACTACCTGAAGGGTGGTTGTGGCCAGGAGGAGGTTGCTCTCTTCTCTCAGGTGGCCAGCACCAGAACAAGAGGACACAGCCTCAGGCTGCGCCAGGGGAAATTTCGGCTCGAGGTGAGGAGAAAGTTCTTCACTGAGAGAGTCATTGGGCACTGGAATGGGCTGCCTGGGGAGGTGGTGGAGTCGTCGTCCCTGGGGCAGTTCAAGGCAAGGTTGGATGTGGCACTTGGTGCCATGGTCTAGCCTTGGGCACTGTGGTAAAGGGTTGGACTTGATGATCTGTGAGGTCTCTTCCAACCTTGGTGATACTGTGAAATACTGTGAAATACCATGAGGGTGACAGGGGCCTTTTGGTGCTTTGCTTTTGGTCCTCTGTCCTTCAGGGGTCATAATGCTTGCTCTGGCCTAGAATAGAGAGCACCTGCTGCAATCCAAAGTGTGTTTGTGTGTGGCCAGCAGCCTCAGTGGCCATCAAACCCAGTGGTCACCAACCCCAATGCCAACAGCCAAAAGTATCAATGCCCAACAGCCTCAATGGCCATCAAACTCAATGGTCAATAGCCTCACTGTTCAACAGACCCAGTGGTCAACAGCCCCAATGGTCATCTTTGATCACATTCTGTGCTCCACAACCTCCCTGGGCAACCTGTGCCAGTGTCTCAACACCCTCACTGCAAACAACTTCTTCCTAACATCCATTTTCAATCTCCCCTCTGCCACTTCAGACTCAACCCTCCTCCTGTCATCACAAGACCTTGCCAATAGTCCCTCCCCAGCCCTCCTGGAGCCCACTTCAGCTACAGGAAGGCCACTCCAAGGTCTCCTGGAAGCCTTCTCTTCTCCAGGCTGCAGAGTCCCAACTCTTGCAGCCTCTCCTCATAGCACAGTTGCTGCAGCCCTCTGAGCATCTTCATGGCCATCAGGCTTAGCAGCCAACAACCTCAACAGCCACAGAGGTATTGATGGCCAACAGCCTCATTGGCCAACAGACACAATGGCCAGCAGCTCGGAAGGCCAACAGACCCAATGGCCAACAGAATCAATGGCCAACAGTTCCAATGGTCAAGAACCCCAACATGAAAAGTATCAATGGTCATCAGTCTTATTGGCCAACAACCCCAGCAGCCAGTAGTTCTGGTGGCCAACAGTCACAACAACCAACATGTTCAATGGCCAACAGCCCTGAGGGTCAGTAGATCCAACAGCCAACAACAACGGTCAAGAACCCCAACAATGACAAGTGCCAGTGGTTAATGACCAGCAGCATCAATGGTCAACAACCCCAACAGCCAGAAGTTCTGATGGCTAACAGCCCCAATGGCCAACAGCCCCAGAGGCCAACAGGCCCAATGGACATCACCTCCACTGGTCAGCAATTCCAGCATGAAAGCTACCAATGGTCATTAGTCTCAGTGACTAACAGCCCCAGTGGTCAACAGCCCCAACAGCCAGAAGTACCAATGAACAACATCCTCAGTGGCCAACAAAGCCAATGAACAACAGCTCTGAAGGCCAATAGACCCAACTGCCAACAGCTCCAATGGTCAAGAACCCCAACATGAAAAGTACCAATGGTCATCAGTCTTAGTGGCCAACAACCCCAACAACCAGAAGTTCAGGTGGCCAACAGCCTCAATGACCAACAGATACAGTGGCCAAGAGCCCTGATGGCCAATAGACCCAATGGCCAACAGAAGGCCAGTAGATCCAACAGTCAACAGTTCCAATGGTCAACAACTCCAACAGTGACAAATGTCAGTGGTCAATGACCACAGCATCCAATGGTCAACAACCTCAACGGCCAGAAGATCTGATGGCCAACAGCCTTAGAGGCCAAAAGCCTCAATGGCCAACAGTTCCAATGGTCAAGAACCCAAATATGGAAAGTACCAACAGTTATTCATCTTAGTGGCCAACAACCCCAACAGCCAGAACTTCTGATGGTCAATAGCCCCAAAGACCAATAGAGTCAGTGGCCAACAGCCCTGAAGGCCAGTAGAGCCAACAGCCAGCAGTTCCAATGGTCAAGAACTCCAACAGTGGCAAGTGTCAGTGGTCAATGACCAGAAGCAGCAGTGGTCAACAACCTCAACAGCCAGAAGTTCTGATGGCCAGTGGCCCCAATGGACAACAGTTGCAATGGCCAGAAGACCTGAAGGCCAACAGCCCCAATGACCAACAGCCTTAAAAGCCAACAGACCCAATGGCAAACAGGCTCAATAGCCAACAGTTCCAATGGTCAATAACCTCAACAGGAAAAGTACCAATGATCATTAGCCTTAGTGGCCAACAGCTCCAACAGTCAGAAGTTCTGATGGCAAATAGCCCCAATGACCAAGAGATTCAGTGGCCAACAGCCCCAATGGCCAACAAATTCACTGAACAACAGCCTTGAAGACCAAGAGACAACAGTTCCAAAGGTCAACAGCTCCACCATGAAAAATACCAATGGCAAACAGCCCCAGTGGCCAACATCTGCAACAGCTAAAAGGATCAGTGGCCAACACAGTCAATATTCAACAGCCCCAGTGGCCAACTACTCCAACAGCCAAAAGTATCCACACTGAACATCCTCAGTGCTCAACAACCTCAATGCTCAACAGCCTCAGAGGCCAACAGCTTCAGTGGCCAACAGCCCAGGGTTTGCCACCATGGCCTAGGGACTCTCTTTGTCAATGCTCATGGAAGCTGCTGCCAAGCCTTACCTTTCCCTCCTGCAGGAGAAAGTGCTCTAAAGGAGTTTAAATCCCAATTCCCTGCTTTTTAAGCCCAAGATGACTCGAAGCCTCCATCTGCTGTTTTCAGAGGACTGCTGGGATCTGCAGTGGGTTTCTCATGATTGGACATTGCTGCTGACTGTAATGAGTCCAAAAGAAGATTCTCCTTCTCTTCATTAACTTCCTGCATGGGTTTGGAGTTTCATTTCACTGCAACCACAATCCTCACTGCACAGGCACCATGGCTTTCTTAATGGAATCCTGAGCAGGATTTATCCCTAGAAACCTGGACCTGAGCTACCTCAGCTTGGGATCTCATTGGCCCTGCAAATTTATCATCATCATTGTCATCATCTCAGCACTGCTGAGGCCACATCTTGATGTCTGCCTTCAGTTTTGGGGCCCTCACTCCAAGAAGAACATTGAGGGACTGGAGCAGGTCCAGAGAAGGGCACCAAAACTGGGGAATGGTCTGCAGGAGAGGGGTGGGGAGGAGCAGTTGAGGGAGGTGGGGGTGTTCAGCCTGGAGAAAAGGCTGAGGGAAGATTTCATTGCTCTCTACAGCTCTCTGAAGGGAGGTTGGAGACAGGTGGGAAGAGAAGTTGTCTCCCAAGGAACAAGGGATAGGACAAGAGGAAATTACCTCAGGATTCACCAGAGGAGGTTCAGGTTGAACATAAGAAAGTTCTCCTCTGTAAAGGTTTTCAAGCACTGAAACACCACAACACAAGAGAGATGTGGAGATGCTGGAGCAGGTCCAGAGGGGGACAATGGACCTGGGGAAGGGCCTAGAGAATAAATCTTGTGAGGAGGAACTGAGGGAGCTGGGGATGGTTAGCATGAGGAAGAGGAAGCTAAGGTCAGACCTCATTGCTGTCTGCAGCTCCCTGAAGGGACATTGTGCAGAGGCTGCTGCTGGTTTCTGCTCACAGGCAATTGGAGGCAGAACAAGGGGGAATGGCCTCAAGCTGAGTCTGGGGAGGTTTAGATTGGACAGTAGGAAGAAGTTTTTGATGTAGAGAGTGGTCAGGGACTGGAATGAGCTGCACAGGGAGGTGCTGGAGTCACCCAGCCTGGATGTGTTTCAGGGTGGTTTGGATGTGGTGCCTGGGGCTATGGTTTATGGTGAATCTTGTAGAGTAGGGCTCTAGGTTGAACTTGATGCTCCTGAGGGGCTTTGCCAGCCTGCAAGTGTCTGTGATTCTGTGGAACAGTATCCCCAGGGAGGTGGTTGAATCCCTAACCCTTGAGGGGTTTCCAAGAGGCAGAGATTTGCCCCTGGAATGGGTTACGCAGGGAGGTGGTGAAGTCGCTGTCCCTGGAGGTGTTGAAGCCAAGCCTGGCTGGTGCACTTAGTGCCATGGTCTGGGTGACTGGATAGGGCTGGGTGCTAGGTTGGACTGGATGACCTTGGAGGTCTCTTCCAACCTGCTTGGTTCCATGATTCTTCATGGTGCTGAGGGTCATGGCTCAGCCCCAGCCTTGGCAGACTCAGGCAGTGTTTGGCCCGGATCATCTCCAAGGTCTTTCCCAACCAAAATGATTCCATGATTCCATTCTCTGTTCTGAAGAATCCAGCAGACCATCAGGCTTCACTTACTCCTACCCATCCCTAGCCCAGAAGGTGCCTGTGCTCCTCCACAGCCTCCTTGCACACTGCCACCTGTTGCAAGGCTGCTCCTAACTCCCGCAGCAGCCCCGCATGGCCCCAGCAGCTCTGATAAAGCTGAAGGTGTTGAAGCCAAGCTTGGCTGGGGCATTTAGTGCCATGATCTGGGTGACTGGACAGGGCTGGGTGCTAGGTTGGGCTGGAGGAGCTTGAAGGTCTCTTCCAACCTGCTTGGTTCTATGATTCTACATGGTGCTGAGAGTCATAGAATCATAGAATCATAGAATCAACCAGGTTGGAAGAGACCTCCAAGCTCCTCCAGTCCAACCTAGCACCCAGCCCTATCCAATCAACTAGACCATGGCACTAAATGCCTCATCCAGTCTTTTCTTGAAGACCCCCAGGGACGGTGCCCATGGCTCAGCCCCAGCCTTGGTAGACTCAGGCAATGCTTGGTCCGGATCATCTCCAAGGTCTTTCCCAACCAAAATGATTCCATGATTCCATTCTCTGCTTCTGAAGAATCCAACCCAGCCTGCAGACCATCACTTACTCCCACCCATCCCTAGCCCAGAAGGTGCCTGTGCTCCTCCACAGCCTCCTTACACACTGCCACCTGTTGCAAGGCTGCTCCTAACTCCCGCAGCAGCCCCGCACGGCCCCAGCGGCTCTGATAAAGCCCAGGCAGATGCAGGCTGAATGTTATCAGCTGATGCAGGCCATGTTTAGCAGGAACTGGAAGGATCATAGCAAGAGGCCTGGATGTAATCCAGGCTGCAGTGGATAAGGAACTGAAAAGCTGCTGCTCTGCTGCTGCCTCTTTGCCTTTTTCTTCTTCTTTTTTCTTTCCTTTTATTTTTTTCTTTCTTGTTGGGTGAAGATTGCAAAGAGGCTGAAAGAGAAGAAAAGGGAACAGGAGGACCTGGTGATAAGGGGTGATGGACGTGAGGCTGTATGCTGGTGGAGAGTACCAGAGATTGTAAAGCATTGAGAAATCAAACTGACAAGTGGGAACAGGCTCAGCAGCGGCGGCGGCAGCTGGCTCAGAGCTGCTGCAGGCCTGGAGAGCTTTTGCGCCTCTGCTCACAATGGATTAAGTGGATGCTGGTGATAGATAATTCTCAACCCCTTCTGCAATGTGTTCTGCCTTGTCATCTCCTCAGGGAGGCCTGGGGCTGGAGACACAGGCAGCCACAGTGATGCCTGCAGACATGGAGCTCCTCGAGCGAGGCAGAGGGCTTGGGAAAAGCCATGTCCTGTAGGGCTGGTGGCACCAAGGAGCCTTTTGATGCCTGGCCAGAGTCACCTAGCCATGTCCTGTAGGGCTGGTGGCACCAAGGAGCCTTTTGATGCCTGGCCAGTCACCCAGCCATGTCCTGTAGGGCTGGTGGCACCAAGGAGCCTTTTGATGCCTGGCCAGAGTCACCCAGCCATGTCCTGTAGGGCTGGTGGCACCAAGGAGCCTTCTGATGCCTGGCCAGAGTCACCCAGCCATGTCCTGTAGGGCTGGAGGCACCAAGGAACCTTTTGATGCCTGGCCAGAGTCACCGAGCCATGTCCTGCCAGGCTGGTGCCACCAAGGAGCCATTTGGTACCTGTCCAGGCTGAAGCAGCCATGTCCTGCCAGGCTGGTGCCACCAAGGAGCCATTTGGTACCTGTCCAGGCTGAAGCAGCCATGTCCTGCCAGGCTGGTGGCACCAAGGAGCCATTTGGTACCTGGCCAGGCTGAAGCAGCCATGTCCTGCCAGGCTGGTGGCACCAAGGAGCTGTTTGGTACCTGGCCAGACTCACCATGAGCTGCAAAACTTCTGGGCCAGAGACCAGGATTGCAGTGAAAACAAAACCATCACTGCAAGTCCTCACTGTGCATGTCCAGAGAGGCTCTGAACCATGGAAGAGATCTTGAAGATCTCTGGCATCTTCCAGTGCCACCCTTGACCCAGCACTGCCAGAGCACCACTAAACCAGGTCCCTGAGCTCCACAGCTCTGAAGCCCTTCCAGCAGTGGGGAATCCACCACTGCCTTGGGCAGCCTGGGCCAGGCCTTCACAACACTTCTGGAGAAGAAGCTGTCTGGAGAACAGAGCCAGGGAGAAGCAGCTGAGGGAGCTGGGGGTGTGCAGCCTGGAGAAGAGGAGGCTGAGAGGAGACCTCATTGCTGTCTACAGCTCCCTGAAAGGAGGCTGCAGTGAGCTGGCATTAGGCTCTGCTCCCTGGTCTTAAGAGAGAAAATGGCCTGAAATTGTGCCAGGGCAGGGTTAGGTTAGAGATGAGGAACAATTTCTTTATTGCAAGAGTGGTCAGGGCTTGGCACAGGCTGCCCAGGGGGGTGATGGAGTCCCCATGCCTGCAGGTGTTGAGGAAACCTGTGGCCATGGCACCTGGGGACAGGGTTTAGTGGCCATGATGGGGTTGGGTTGCTGCTTGGACTGGATGCTCTTAGAGGCATTTTCCACCTGCACTGATTCTGTGACTCTAATAACATCAGAACTCTTGAGACTAGCAAGCAGCAGCATATTTGGGCTGTCAGTGCAGATAAGGTGCTCCTGCCCATGGCAGGGGGTTGGAACTGGAGGATGCTTGAGGTCCCTTCCAACCTAAGCCATTCTATGATTCTGTGATTGGGCAGGGCTGGGTGCTAGGTTGGTCTGGAGGAGCTTGCAGGTCTCTTCCAACCTGGTTGATTGATTCTCTGAAATGAACATATTTGTTCTTTTAGCTGTTTTCTGCCCATTTTGCCCAGGAGTTCCAAGAAATTGTCTCAGATCTCCTCTGGCTTGAGTTGGAAATACCTACATAAATGTTATAGAACCACAGAACCAGGCAGGGCTGGAAGGGAGCACAAGGAGCAGGCAGCTCCAACCCCCTGCCATGCCCAGGGACACCCTACCCTAGAGCAGGCTGCACACAGCCTCAGCCAGCCTGGCCTCAAACACCTCCAGCCATGGGGCCTCAACCCCCTCCCTGGGCAACCCATTCCAGCCTCTCACCACTCTCCTGCTCAACAACTTCCTCCTCACCTCCAGCCTCACTCTCCCCACCTCCAGCTTGGCTCCATTCCCCCCACTCCTGACACTCCCTCACACCCTCAAAAGTCCCTCCCCAGCCTTTTTGGAGCCCCCTTCAGACCCTGCAAGGCCACAAGAAGGTCACCTGGGAGCCTCCTCTGCTCCAGCCTGCACAGCCCCAACTCTTTCAGGCTGTGCTCACAGCAGAGCTGCTGCAGCCTCTCAGCATCCTCCTGGCCCTGCTCTGGACACTCTCCAGCATCTCCACAGCCCTCTTGTCCCAGGAGCTCCAGGGCTGGATGCAGGACTCCAGGTGGGCTCTCAGCAGAGCAGAGCAGAGCAGAGGGGCAGAATCCCCTCCCTGGCCCTGCTGGCCACACTGCTGCTGCTGCAGCCCAGGCTCTGGTTGCTCTCTGGGCTGCAAGTGCACACTGCTGGCTCCTGCTGAGCTTCTCCTCCAGCAGCACCCCCAAGTCCCTCTCCTCAGTGCTGCTCTCCAGCCTGGCACTGCCCATCCTGGATTGGTGCTTGGCATTGCCTCGACCCAGCTGCAGGACCTTGCCCCTGGTCTGGTTGAACCTCCTGAGCTTGGCTTGTGCCCACCTCTGCAGCCTGTGCAGCTCCCTCTGGATGGATCCTGCCCTCCAGCCTGGCTGCTGCACCACACAGCTTGGTGTGGGCAGCAAACTTGCTGAGGCTGCACTCAGTGCCTCTGCCCATGGCACCCACAGAGATGTTGAAGAAGACTGGTGCCAGGACTGATCCCTGAGGGACTCCACTTGCCACTGGCCTCCACTTGGCCATGGAGCCCTTGGCAGCCACTCTGGGTGCATCTGTATCTATCCAGTGCTGCACCCCTCAAACCCATGTGTCACCAGCCTGGAACCAGGATGTGGTGTGGGAGAGTGCCAAAGCCTTGCTCAGGGCCAGGTCAATGCCATCAGTCACTACCTGGCCAGGCTGAAGCAGCCATGTCCTGCCAGGCTGGTGGCACCAAGGAGCCGTTTGGTACCTGTCCAAGCTGAAGCAGCCGTGTCCTGCCAGGCTGGTGGCACCAAGGAGCTGTTTGGTACCTGGCCAGGCTGAAGCAGCCATGTCCTACTCATGTTGTGACCTGTTCATAGAAGGCCACCAGGTTTGTCAGGCAGGATTTGCCCTTGGTGAAGCCATGCTGGCTGTAGCCAATCACCTCTTCACTGTTCTCCTGTCTCAGCAGTGCCTTCCAACCTAAACCATTCTATGACTGGGCAGGGCTGGGTGATAGGTTGGTCTGGATGAGCTTGCAGGTCTCTTCCAACCTGGCTGAGTGTCTGATTCTGTGAGAGGAACTCATTTGCTTTTCTTTTAGATGTGTTCTCACTTTCTCCAGGACACCAAGCTAGGAGCAGGTGTTGATCTGTTGGAAGGTAGCAGAGCCCTGCAGAGGGACCTGGCCAGGCTGGATGGGTGGGCAGAGGCCAATGGGATGAGATTGAACAAGGCCAAGGGCAGGTTCTGCACTTTGGCCACAACAACTCCAAGCAGCACTACAGGCTGGGGACTGAGTGGCTGAGAGCAGCCAGGAGGAAAGGGACCTGGGGGTACTGGTAGATAGTAGCTGAACATGAGCCAGCAGTGTGCCCAGGTGGCCAAGAGAGCCAGTGGCATCCTGGCCTGCATCAGGAGCAGTGTGGGCAGCAGGACAAGGGAGGTTACTCTGCCCTGTGCTCAGCACTGCTCAGGCCACCCCTTGAGTGCTGTGTCCAGTTCTGGGCCCCTCAATTCAAGAGAGATGTTGAGGTGCTGGAACATGTCCAGAGAAGGGCAACAAAGCTGGTGAGGGGCCTGGAGCACAAACCCTATGAGGAGAGGCTGAGGGAGCTAGGGGTGTGCAGCCTGGAGAAGAGGAGGCTCAGGGGTGATCTTATTACTGTCTACAACTACCTGAAGGGGCATTGTAGCCAGGTGGGGGGTGGCCTCTTCTGCCAGGCAACCAGCAATAGAACAAGGGGACACAGTCTCAAGTTGTGCCAGGGTAGGTATAGGCTGGATATTAGGAAGAAGTTCTTCACAGAGAGAGTGATTGGCACTGGAATGGGCTGCCCAGGGAGGTGGTGGAGGCACCGTCCCTGGGGGTCTTCAAGAAAAGCCTGGCTGAGGCACTTAGTGCCATGGTCTGGTTGATTGGCTAGGGCTGGGTGCTAGGTTGGACTGGATGAGCTTGGAACTCTCTTCCAACCTGCTTGATTCTATGATTCTATGATTCTATGACTTGCAAGAAACTCTCAGATCTCCTCTGGCTTGAGTTGGAAATACCTACCCAAATGTGGATGAAGAATGAGATGTCCTCACAAGACCTATAATAAGCTGAGTCCTGCCTGTGTGCCCCCCAGTCAGAGAAAGCCTGGAGCAGTGGGAGAGCTCCAGCAGAGCTGCAAGACCAGGAGGCTTGTGTCAATATGCAGCAAGGAGCAAGGAGCAGCCCTGTCTAATCACAGCCCTGTCTGCTTGACATTGATTTGGGGCAAAACTAATGGGATGCCTGAAACAGGACCTGTTTAATAAGGAATTAAAGGGAATAACATAAAGGATGCCAATCAACAGGGATTTATGGAGACTAACTCTTGCCTGCCTTAAGTTGATATCTTTCTTTGATGAGGTGATAAATTTGGGCTGATAAAGGGGTGGGGGGAGGGGAGGAGGATGCCATCAACATAATGTACTCCTGGCAGGGCTGGGCCCTGCTTGACATCTTGATTAAGAAACTGGGCAGGGAGGAAATCACCCTGGCAGAAATTAGATGGATTCAAACAAGCAGCTCCAAAAGGTATCTCTTTGGAAGAGGAGGGGGAGGGGGAAGAGGGGGAATGGAGAAGGTCTTCTGCTCCACACTGCCTGCAAGGGTTGGCTTGACTGCTTGCTTGATGTCTTTATCAATGACCTGGAAGAAACCATCACAGCAGCCCTGATAGAGTCTGCAGCTGCCATAAAGATCAGGGGGGGATGGCACTGGAGGAGGACGAAAGGGCATCCATACAGGGTGCATCTTAATCAAGCCATTCAGCCATGGCCAGGAGGAAGAAGGCTCAGCTCTTGGCAGCAGGGCTGAGAGATGTGGCTGCTGAGAGGATGGACAAGAGCTGGAGTGTGAAATGTGATGTCTGTCAGGCCGGGGAAGCATCTTTTTATAGGCTGCTTGGGCTGGAAATCTAATGGGGGCCTGAAAGAAAGGTGTAGGGAAGGCTTCTGAGCAAGGACAGGGAGTGATAGGACAAGGGGGAGGTGAATGGAAGCTTGAGGAGAGGGGAGAGAGAGTGGAGATGGGGAAGAAATGGTTGAGTGAGAGGGTAGGGAGAGACTGGAACAGGTTGGCCAGGGAAGATGTGGAGCACAGAAGCACTGAACACCTCCAGGGAGGCTGAGGAGCACAGAAGCACTGAACACCTCCAGGGAGGTTGAGGAGCACAGAAGCACTGAACACCTCCAGGGAGGTTATGGAGCACAGAAGCACTGAACACCTCCAGGGAGGTTATGGGGCACAGAAGCACTGAACACCTTCAGGGAGGCTGTGGAGCACAGAAGCACTGAACACCTCCAGGGAGGCTGAGGAGCACAGAAGCACTGAACACCTCCAGGGAGGCTGAGGAGCACAGAAGCACTGAACACCTCCAGGGAGGTTATGGAGCACAGAAGCACTGAACACCTCCAGGGAGGTTATGGAGCACAGAAGCACCCAATGTGATCAAAGATCAAAGATCCCATTCTGTGCTTCTGTGCTCCACAACCTCCCTGGAGGTGTTTAGGACAAGGTTGGCTGAGTCCTTGAGCACCCTGTGCTGGTGGGAGGTGTCTCTGCCCCTTTCAGTGGGGTTGGAGCTGGATGAGCTTTGAGGTCCCTTCCAACCAAACTCGTTCTAGAATTCTGTGATTTGGGCAATTTTGGAGGCTCCAGTACTTAAAGGAGCTGATAAGAAAGATCAGGACAGACTCCTGAGCAGGGACCTGCTGCAGCAGGGCCAGAAGGAGGCCACAGCAGTGCTGGCAGGGCTGGCAGGGCTGTGCTGGCAGCCCAGGCTGGCAGAGGTGGCCTTGGGCAGCCTGCAGCAGGGAAGGCTCCAGGGAGCCCTTCTGGTGGCCTTGCAGGGCTTGAAGCAAGCTGGGCACAGAGTGTGGAGCAGGAGCTATTGGGCCAGGCCAAGGAGGGAGGGGTTGGAAGTGCAAGAGGGAGCTTGAGAGTGGAGAGAAGGGAGAAGTGTTTGGCACTGAGGGTGTGGAGAGCCTGTGCCAGGCTGCCCAGAGAGCTGGGAGCTGCCCCTGGCTGGCAGCAGTGCAGGGCAGGGTGTGTGGGGCTGTGAGCAGCCTGCCCTGGCTGGGGGTGTCCCTGGGGGCTGCAGGGGGTTGCACTGGGTGGTCTTTAAAGATCCTTTTCCCACCCAAACCATTTGATGATTCCATGACTCTAGGAAATCCATTGGGGTTGTGCCTTGGCTGAGCCATGCAGCAGCCACACTCTGTGCGCCTGGTCCCTGCTGCTCTGCTCCTTCAATTTCAGCTCATTCCTTATTCATTTGGAGAGATTTCAGGGATTCACAAATCTCTCAGACCTCACTGCAAATCCCACAAGGCACTTGCTGAACCTTTTGGCTTCAGACTATATGAAAAACCTGGCCTTGAACACCTCCAGGGAGGTTGTGGAGCACTTCTGTGGGAAACCTGTGCCAGTCTCTCACCATCCTCAACCTGTGCCAGCCTCTCACCACCCTCACTCCTTCCTCACATCCAGTTTCCATCTCCCCTCTGCTTCTTCAAACCCATTCCTCCTCCTCCTCTCATTCCCAGACCTTCTCAAGAGTCCCTCCTCAGCCCTCCTGTAAGTCCCTCCCGACCCAATCCCTTCTGTGACTACTTTGACCACCCAATATTAGCCAGGCTCTAGGCAAGGTGCAGCCAAGCTCAGCACTCCCTCTCTGCTCTCCATCTCTCAGTCTCTTTTCCCAGGCCTTCACAATCACAGAATCAACCACAGAGTGAAGCAGGTTGGAGAAGAACTTCAGGCTCCTGGAGTCAAACCTATCACCTAACACCTTCTGATGAACTAACCCCTGGCATTAAGTGCCTCATGCATCCCTCCTCCAGCCACGGCCACTCCACCACCTCCCTGGGCAGCCCATTCCAGTGCCAATCACTCTCTCTGACAACAGCTTCTTCCTAACATCCAGCCTAGACCTGCCCTGGCACAGCTTCAGCCTCTGGCCCCTTGTTCTGGTGCTGGCTGCCTGGCAGCAGAGCCCAACCCCACCTGGCTACAGCCTCCCTGCAGGCAGCTGCAGGCAGCAATCAGCTCTGTCCTGAGCCTCCTCTGCTGCAGGCTGCACCCCCCCAGCTCCCTCAGCCTCTCCTCACAGGGCTCTGCTCCAGGCCCCTCCCCAGCCTTGCTGCCCTTCTCCAAACACCTTCCAGCACCTCAGCAGGTCTCTGCAATGGAGGAGCCCAGAACTGGACACAGCACTGCAGGGGTGGCCTGAGCAGTGCTGAGTACAGGGGCACAAGAACCTCCCTTGTCCTGCTGCCCACACTGCTCCTGAGCCAGCCTAGCTCCCTCAGCCTCTCCTCACAGGGCTGTGCCCAGTCCCTCCCCCAGCTTTGCTGCCCTTCTCTGGCCACTTTCAACCACCTCAACATCTCTCTGCAATGGAGGAGCCCAGAACTGGACACAGCACTCAAGCTATGACCTAACCAGTGCTGAGTCTCCTTCCAAGCCCTGCTTAGCTGCAGCTGCTGTGACTTCCAGCCTGCCTCCTGCGGTTGCTGCAGCAGCAGCCTGCACTCCAGGGCTCTCTGGAGCCAGCACTTCACTGCTTCCAGAGTGGAGATTGTATTTTTCTCCCTTCCTTCCTCCTCCCCAGCTCTTGCAGTCCAATGCTCAGGAATAATGGACAAGCTTCAGCAGAGGGAATTTAATTCTGCTCCCACTCCTTTCAGATCAGAGCCTGTGTCAGCAGGGTGCTCTCACAACAAGAGACTTTATTACAGCTTATCCAACACTTGGCAAGTTCTCAAGCTGGAGGACTGGTTTGTGCCGTGCAGATTGCTGCTCCTCCCTGCATGCTAATGGGGAGCCAGAGCTGAGCCCTGCATCTGGAGGGGTAGGGAAGGGTTTAAAGCTCTCCAGAGCGACAAAGCTCTCGCTGGGGAACGTTGGAGGGGTCTAGGGTGGGTTTGGATTGGAAGCCCTGGGTTGGATGAAGGGGACAGATGGGCAGAGTCCAAGGGGATGGAGTTCAATAGCTCCAAGTGCAGGGTGCTGTACTTTGGCCACAGCAACCCCATGCAGAGATACAGGCTGGGGTGGGAGTGGCTGAGAGCAGCCAGACAGAGAGGGATCTGGGGGTGCTGATTGATACCCACCTGAACATGAGCCAGCAGTGTGCCCAGGTGGCCAAGAGGAAGCTCTTCACAGAGAGAGTCATTTCCCATTGGAATGGGCTGCCCAGGGAGGTGGTGGAGGCATCATCCCTGGAGGTGTTGCAGCAAAGCCTGGCTGAGGCACTTAGTGCCATGGTCTGGTTGACTGGATAGGGCTGGGGGATAGGTTGGACTGGATGAGCTTGGAGCTCTCTTCCAACCTGGTCGAGTCTATGATTCTATGGTTCTAAGAGAGCCAGTGGCATCCTGGCCTGCATCAGCAATGGTGTGGCCAGCAGGAGCAGGGAGGTCATTCTGCCCCTGTACTCTGCACTGGTTAGACCACACCTTGAGTGCTGTGTTCAGTTCTGGGCCCCCCAGTTTAGGAGGGACATTGAGATGCTTGAGTGTGTCCAGAGAAGGGCAACGAGGCTGGGGAGAGGCCTTGAGCACAGCCCTACGAGGAGAGGCTGAGGGAGCTGGGATTGGTTAGCCTGGAGAAGAGGAGGCTCAGGGCAGACCTCATTGCTGTCTACAGCTACCTGAGGGGAGGTTGTGGCCAGGAGGAGGTTGCTCTCTTCTCTCAGGTGGCCAGCACCAGAACGAGAGGACACAGCCTCAGGCTGTGCCAGGGGAGATTTAGGCTGGAGGTGAGGAGAAAGTTCTTCCCTGAGAGAGTCATTGGACACTGGAATGGGCTGCCCGGGGAGGTGGTGGAGTCACCGTCCCTGGAGCTGTTCAAGGCAGGACTGGACGTGGCACTTGGTGCCATGGTCTGGCCTTGAGCTCTGTGCTAAAGGGTTGGACTTGATGAGCTGTGAGGTCTCTTCCAACCTTGATGATACTGTGATGCTGTGATGCTGTGAGTGACAGAGCTCAGCAGCACCCAGCTGCTCCCATCCATGAGAAAAGAGAGGGACAACTGCATCAGAGATGGAGGAAGCTCTTCAGCAGGAGGGTGGAGAAAGCCTGGAAGGGGTTGCCCTGGGGGGTGGTGGAAGTATCACCCCTGGAGGTGTTTAAGGCCAGGCTGGATGAAGCTCTGGACAGCCTAATCTAGTGTGAGGTGTCCCTGCCCGTGGCAGGGGGGTTGGAACTGGATGGTCCTTGTGCTCCCTTCCAGCCCTGACTGATTCTATGATTCTATGGAGGAAATTCCTCAGGGATGGCTTTTGGTCCATCAGATGAGGCACTGGACCCACACTCAGATACCATCCTCCTCCTCTTTTGTTCTGTGCTCTGTTTGGGCTTTTTTCTGTGGTTGTGTTTGTTTGATTTGGTTGTTTGGGCTTTTTTTTTCTGCCAGGAGAATCACTTTCACCTGCAGAAACCCTCTGGGAGCAAAGTGACCTGTGGAAACCAAGGAAATCAGGGGTTGGACAAGAGGAGCTTCAGAGTCTCTTCCAGCCAGAAGGCATTCAGTGAGTCTGTGACAAACAGTGCAGGTTTGGGGAGGACCTGATGGAAAGCAGCTCCATGATCAAGGACTTGTATGGGCTGGAGGACAATAAGCTTTAGGAGCCAGCAGTGCTGGGTGCCTGTGCAGTGCTGGGCCCAGCTGTGTGGTGCCCAGGGGCAGAGGCAGGGCAGTGGTGCAGAGAGGGCAGTGGGGGCTGGGAAGCTGCTGAGGGGCCTGGAGCAGCTGTGTGAGGAGCAAAGGCTGAGAGCCCTGGGACTGAGAGGCTGCAGGAGAGCAGCCCCAGAGGGCATCTGCTGAGTGCTCAGCAGCAAGAGCTGAAGGGGGCAGGAGCCTGGGGCCAGGCTCTTGGCAGTGGTGGGCAGTGGCAGGCCAAGGGGCAAGGGGCAGAGAGTGGCAGGCAGGAGGCTGCCTGTGGAGAGGAGGAGAAAGTTGTTTGTGGTGAGGGTGCTGGAGCCTGGAGCAGGCTGCCCAGAGAGGCTGTGGAGTGTCCTTGTGTGGAGAGCTTCCAACCCCCCTGGCACTGTGCTGCTGGGCAAGCTGCTGGGGGTGCCCTGCTGGAGCAGGGGGGCAGGAGTGGATGATCCCAGAGCTCCCCTCTGGCCCCCACCACGCTGCCATTCTGTGACCCCACTGAGCAGAGCCCCTTGCAGAATCCCTCCCAGGTGTTTTATTTCCCCCTCCTCTCTCATTCTCAGTTTCTACTTCCCTGCTGGGGCCAGGCAGAGGGGAATCAAACCCAGGAATCTTGTTTGCTGCTCTTCTGCCTTCCCAAAATAGCACATCTGCTGTCCCTCTGCCCTGAGCATGCATCACACCACCTTTAGCTCCAGCAGAGGCTCCCCAGGCCTGGCCAAGGGAGGTAACCTGAGGATGAAGGCTTGTCAGTGCAGATGACACATGCCTCTCTCTCAGGATGTGGTGTAATGAGCTGCTCCGTGGTCTCCCAAGGCAGAAATGTATTTATGGCACAGGGGAAGATTTATTGAGTTTTCCTTTAAGATCTGGCAGCTAATAATAGCTGTGGCTGGGGCTGGGCTGTGCTGGGCTCACAGGCAGGTGTAAATCAGGGCTGAGCTCTCCAGCCACCATTTGCTCCCACCTGGAGACCAAGGAGGTAACTCTGTGCTCAGGTGGAGACATCCAAGAGAGGAAGAGAAGAAAGCACTCAAGGAAGTGATCTTATGGGGGTCTGGGGTGAGGAGAAGCTCAACAGGAGGCTGCAGTGTGAGTGCAGCCCAGACACAACCCTGTGCTGGGCTGCAGCCAGAGCAGTGTGGGCACAGGGCAAGGGAGGGGATTCTGCCCCTTGGCTCTGCTCTCCTCAGACCCCACCTGCAGTCCTGGGGGCAGTTCTGAAGCCCCCAGCACAAGCAGGACATGGAAGTGTTGGAGCCAGCCCAGAGGAGGCCACCAAGATGCTGAGAGGGCTGCAGCAGCTCTGCTCTGAGCACAGGCTGAGAGAGTTGGGGCTGTGCAGCCTGCAGAGGAGAAGGCTTGGAGGAGAGCTTGGAGTGGCCTTGCAGGAGCTGCAGGGGGCTGCAGGAGGGCTGGGGAGGGACTATTGAGAAGGTCTGGGAATGAGAGGAGGAGGAGGAGGAAGAGGAGGAATGGGTTTGAAGTGGGCAGAGGGGAGATGGAAACTGGCTGTGAGGAAGGAGTGAGGGTGGTGAGAGTCTGGCACAGGTTGAGGGAGGTGAGAGCCTGGCACAGGCTGAGGGTGGTGAGAGCCTGGCACAGGTTGAGGGTGAGGAGACACTGGCACAGGTTTCCCAGGGAGGTTGTGGAGCACAGAAGCACCCAATGTGATCTTTGATCACATTGGGTGCTTCTGTGCTCCACAACCTCCCTGAAGGTGCTCAGGACCAGGCTGGATGAGACCTTGAGCAACCTGTTCCAGTTGGAGGTATCTCTGCCTATGGCAGGGGGGTTGGAACTGGCTGAGCTTTGAGGCCTCTTCCAACCTAATCCATTCTGTGATTCTATGATAAATGTCCCAGTGCTCTCCTCATGTTCCCCTGGCAGAGCATCCAGCCCCAGACCACCTGCATCATCAGGACCTTCTTGTTGGATGCCATAGAATGACTGAGTCATAGCTTCATAGGATTGCTTTCTGTTGGGCCTCTAAGATCATTGAGTCCAAGCAGCAACCCAACCCCACCATAGCCACCAGACCTTGTCCCCAAGTGCCATGGCCACAGGGTTCCTGAACACCTCCAGGCATGAGGACTCCATCACCTCCCTGGGCAGCCTGTGCCAAGCCCTGACCACTCTTGCAGCAAAGAAATTGTTCTTCATCTCCAGCCTAGCCCTGCCCTGGCACAATTTCAGGCCAGTTCCTCTCCTACCTGACACTAAGGTTTTGGTTAAGATTCTTAGATTCAGAGAATCACAGCATGGGTTGGGAGGAACCTTAGAGCTCATCCAGCTCCAACCCCCTGCCATGAGCAGGGACAGCTCCTAACAGCACAGGCTGCTCAAGGCCTCATCCAACTTGGCCTTGAACACCTCCAGGGAGGGGACATCCACAACCTCCCTGGGCAGCCTGTGCCACCCTCACTCTAAAGAATCTTCCTCATCATCTCCAGTCTCAATCTTTCCTCTTCCAGCTTCAATCCATTCTGTCCCATCCTATCCCACCCAATCAGAGAGGCACAGGATGAAGCAGGTTGGAAAAGCTCCTCTGAGCTCATCCAGTCCAACTTATCCCCTAACACCTTCTAATCAGCTAACCCCTGGCACTGAGTGCCTCCTGCAGCCTCCTTTAAACACCTCCAGGGATGTGAACTCCACCACCTCCAAAACCTCATCCAGTGCAATCATTAACCCAACACTGCCAGATCCTCACTGAACCACATCCCTCAGCACCACATCCTCACAGCTTTCCAGTCCCTCCAGGCTGCTTCTCCCCACCCAGCAAGAGAGGCCCACTCCTGGTCACCATTTTTACCTTTCCAAGTGACCTCCATATCTCCATCCTCAAGCAAGGCTGGGGAAACACCTCCCATTGTCCCCTGCCATGGTGCAGGCTCCAGCAGCACAAACACCCTAAGGAGGAGGCTTTTTCTCCCCCCAATAAAACAGACAGATGCAGGATTTGGTTCACTTTCTTGTCTGTGGGGGTCTGAAGGAAACAGCTAACAGGTTCCAGAGGGAGGCATCCTGCTAAGTCCACTCATGATAAAGGTCTTTAAAGCACCACTGCTGCCTGATCAGCTTCCAGGTCTGCCCATGTGTGGACCATGGGCACGGCTCCCACTGGAGCCCATTAGGTGGCCTATTGACAGGCAGCTGGCAGCAGAGGCACAGCGAGCAGAGACAGCAGGCAGAGGGCACTGCAAAGCAAAGCCCTGCACCTCCTTCTCCTGCACCACCGAGCTGCTGGGGGCAGCTCTGGGGCAACCTCAGCAGAGCAGCTCCTGAGGCTTCTCTTTTCATTGGTTTGATGGCACAGGAATGGCAGCAGTGGCTGAGAGCCCTCAGGCTGTGCTGGCACCCAGGGAGCCCTGGGCAGGCTGCAGAGCTGGGGCAGAGCATCCTGAGGGAGGCCAAGCAGGGCAAGGGCAGGTCCTGGCCCTGGGCAGGAACAACCTCCTGCAGCAGCACAGCTGAGGGGGAGCTGCTGGGAAGCAGCTGCAAGGAGCAGGAGCTGGCAGTGCTGGGGGGCACAAGTGGGCAGGAGGCAGCAGTGTGGGCTGGGGGCCAAGGAGGCCAAAGGTGTGGTGGGGGGCATGGAGCAGAGTGTGGGCAGCAGGGCAAGGGAGGTTGTGCTGCCCTGTGCTGTGCCCTGCTGAGGCCACCTGTGCAGTGCTGGGTTGCAGGGTCACAGGACGTGGGGGGTTGGAAAGGATCACTCTGCACCTTGCAGCCCTCCTCTTGTCCTCATGCCAGCCAGACCACAGGCTTTAACTTTTCATTCTCTGCCTGGTTCGTGCAAGTCCATCTTCAGAGGCTGCCCCCACAGTGCCATCTTGTCACCCTCACTCCTGCTGGGGGCTGCTGCTGCCTGCTGCCAAGGCCAGCCTGAGCTGGCTGCTGGACTGTGTAATTCAATAGGCCTGCAGACCTGCCTGGGGTCAATTTTAATGCTATTTAAAGGAGAGTCAATAGAGCCATCTCAGGGCCTTGGGGAGGGACTCTCAGCTTGCCTTTAACGTGGGCTGAGGGCAGCAGCTGGGGGCGAGAAGCCTTTCAGCACTGATGAGGCACAAAGGCTGGGCAGAGAAGAGCTCTGCAACCTTTCTGCTGTGCTATTTTCAGCTCTGTGGGACCCTTGTGAGCTGGCTCAGGGAGTTGCCAGGGAGGAGGTGGCTCTTGGGTAGGGGCAGGGCAGTGCCTTGGTGCATTGCCTCAGCATTGCTCTGTCCCAGCTGCAGAATCTGGCAGTTGTTCTTGCTAAGCTCCCTGCCAGAGATGGCTGCCCAAGGTTGCAGTGCACCCAGGTCCCTCTGCAAGGCCTCTTGTCCCTCAAGACAGCCAACAGGGGCTGGTTAGTCTGGAGAGGAGGAGGCTGAGAGGGCATCTGAGCAGTATCTATCAATAGCTGAGGGCTGGAAAGCAGGAAGGAAGGGACAGGGACAGGGATAGGGACAGGGACAGGCTCTGCTCCCTTGTGCCCTGGCATAGGACAAGGGGCAAGGGATGGAAGCTGCAGCACAGGAAGCTCCACCTCAGCATGAGGAAGAACTTCTTGAGGGGAAAGGTCCCAGAGCCTGGCACAGGCTGCCCAGAGAGGCTGTGGAGTCTCCTTCTCTGGAGCTTTTCCAGCCCTGCCTGGATGTGTTCTGTGTGCCCTGAGCTGGCTTCTCTGCTCCTGCTCTGGCAGGGGTTGGACTGGAAGATCTCCAGAGGTCCCTTCCAACCTGTGAACAGCACCTCCTAATTTAGCATCCTCAGAGACTTGCTAATGATGCTTTGGACCTCTGTATGCAGCTCACTGATAAAAGTGTTGAGCAGAGCTGGCCCTAGAACTGCACCTTGAGGAGCACTGCTTGTGACAGGTCACCAGCCAGGTGGAGCTGCCCTGATCTTCAGCCAGTCCTTGAGCCAGCACAGTGTAAGCATGGAAAGAGAGACTTGTTTGGGTTAGAAAAGCTCTCTGAGATCATCCAGTCCAACCATCAACCCAGCACCAACATGGCCATTACACCACAAAGTGCCATGGCCTCATGGCTCTTGAACACCTCCAGGGACGGGGACTCCACCTAATATCCTGGTTCTGTGAAGAGAAACCACAGCTGCTCTCTCTTCTTTCAGTCTAGAGATTGCTCCACTTGGCAGCAATGCCACCAGGATCCTCCTGCTGCTCATGGAAGGACAATTTGTCCCCTTCTTGAGCATCCCCAGCTAAACCCCACCCTGATGCCCATTTCACACCACTATGGACTTGGCCTTGGGGTCCAAAGAAGGTGGCCTGCAGCACTGCCCACTTGAACTACTATGTCCAGCTCTGGGGCAACACAAGAAGGACATGGAACTGCTGAAGAGGGTCCAGATGAGGGCATAAAGATGGGGCTGGAGCATCTTCCCTATAGGAAGAGACTGAGAGAGTCGAGGCTGTTCAGCCTAGAGAAGAGAAGGCTGCAGGGAGACTTCAGAGCAGCCCTCCAGAGCCTGAAGGGGCTGCAGGAGAGCTGGGGAGGGATTTTGGGCAAGGGTTGGGAGGAAGGAGAATGGCTTTGAGGTGGGAGAGGGGAGAGGGAGAGTGGAGATGAGGAAGAGATTATTGAGAGTGAGGGTGGGGAGAGACTGGCACAGGTTGCCCAGGGAGGTTGTGGAGCACAGAATCCCTGAACACCTGCAGGGAGGTGTTCTAGTCGAGGTTGGCTGAGTCCTTGAGCACCCTGTGCTGGTGGGAAGTGTCTCTGCCCCTTTCAGTGGGGTTGGAGCTGGATGAGCTTTAAGTTCCCTTCCAACCCAACCCATTGTAGGATTCTTCAACAAACTGCAGCTGGTCTCAGCTGAGCACCCTGAGGTCTGCACAAGGTCTCTGATGATCTTGAAAGCCCTTTCCAGCCCAACTCATTCTTTGATTCTAGGGGAGGGAAAAAAAAAAAGAGCTAACTCAACAGGCACAAGAGCTGAGCTCTGCTCCATGACCATTTCAACAACACCATAAAGCAAAGGGTAATGTCCTGGGGAAGAGCTGCAGATTAATAAAGGAAGAGGCCTTACAGTGCTGCTGCTCATCTAAAATGGTCCCTTAAGTGCAGGATGAGAGGTCAGGAGAGACTTTTGATGCAACTTAATCGAAGGGATGGATGACATCAGCCCTGGGAAGAGGCAGAATGGATGCAGGGGAATTGGATTGCATCGTTTTACCCCCCCAGATCAATCCTGAGATCACATTGCACAGAGCTGCCTTTCACTGCTGGTGCTCAAGGAGAGCTTTGCTTTCTTGGGTGGGGAACAAATCCTATCAGCCTGGATGGAAACATTGCTCCACTGGAAAGGAGGAGGGAAAAATGCCAAACCTGCCTTGTAAAGAGGAAAAGCATCTGTGGTGCCTTGATGGGCATCTTGGAGCACCCCAGTGTATGGAGGGGACTGCAGGAAAGCTGGAGAGGGGCTTGGGACAAGGGCTGGGAGTGACAGGACAAGGGAGAATGGCTTTGAGCTGGGAGAGGGGAGAGAGAAAGAGTGGAGGTGAGGAAGAAATGGTTGAGAGTGAGGGTGGGGAGAGACTGGCACAGGTTGCCCAGGGAGGTTGTGGAGCAGAGAATCTCTGAACAGCTCCAGGGAGGTTGTGGAGCTGTTCAAGGCCGGGTTGGATGAGACCTTGAGCAACCTGTGCTGGTGGGAGGTGTCCCTGGGCATGGCAGGGAGGTTGGAACTGGATGTTGAGGGTTGGGTTTTGATCCCCAGGATCAGATGGCAGGAGAATTGTGCCAGGGGATGGTTGGTTTGGAAATGAGGAACAATTTGTTTGCTGCAAGAGTGGTCAGGGATTGGCACAGGCTGGCCAGGGAGGTGGTGGAGTCCCCATCCAGTTCCTGGTGTGAGCTGATAGGACAAGAGGAAATGGCCTCAGGTTGCACCAGGGCAGGGTTAGGTTGAAGCTGAGGAACAACTTATTTGGTGCAAGAGTGGTCAGGGACTGGCACAGGCTGCCCAGGGAGGTGGTGGAGTCCCCATCCCTGGAGGTGTTCAAGGAACCCATGGCCATGGCACTCTGGGCTGTGGTTTGGTGGCCATGGTGGGGTTGGGTTGTTAGTTGGACTGGATGACCTCAGAGAGCTTTTCCAACCCAAACAATTCTGTGTTCTTCTTTAAGTCTAGTAACTGTTCCACATCCCAAAGTTCCATTGCCTCATGGCTCTTGAACCCTCCGAGGATGGAGCCTCCACCTAATAGCCTGGTTCTGTGAAGACAAACCACGGCTGCTCTCTCTTCTTTAGGTCTAGTGAATGTTCCATGTCCCAGGGTGCCATTGCCTCATGGTTCTTGAACCTCTCCAAGGATGGAGCCTGCACCTTGATGCCCTGGTTCTGTGAAGACAAACCACAGCTGCTCTCTCTTCTTTAGGTCTAGTGATTGTTCCATGTCCCAAGGTGCCATTGCCTCACAGCTCTTAAACCCCTCCAGCCATGAGAGACCTCCGGAGCTCCCTCCCAACCCCTAACACCCTGTGATGCTCTGCTCCTTTGGGATGCATTCCAGAATCACAGCGGTTAAATCAATCCCTCTGGAATCTGCATCCCGACGGGGAAGCGCAGCAGTTCTTTCCCCTCAAGCTTCCCTCCCGTGGCAGGGAGCATCCAGCTCCAAATGAAATCATCCCTTCCCTGCTGGAGATAATTAAGGCAGATCAGAGAGGAATTTCAGCCGGAGCAGCTCTCGGAGCACCGCGGCCGCAGCTCCTCTTCCCCTGCCCAGCCCCTCCGCCGCCTCCTTCTCTCTCTCTCTCTCTCTCTCTCTCCCTCCCTCTCGCTTCGGGTTTGTTTTGCAAATTGCACATAAAGTGCAAGTGCTGCACATTTACTTTTCCTATTATGCTGCCCAAATTAAGTTAGATGGCCCTAATAATAGCCCTGCCTTTAAACCGACGTGCTGCGGAGAGAGCCGACCCCCCCCGACGGCGCCCGGCGCCTGCCGCATTTCTCTTTGCTCTTAATTTCCACTCACTGCTCCTCCTTATTAGACGTTAACAGCAGAGTTTTGTTTAATCTCTGGCTCCGTCGCCCATGGCTGACTCCAAACCCATCCCTCGCCCCCCTCTTGATGGAAGTCCTTTAATTCATCCTTGTTAGTGCAATTAGGAGACAAGTGGAGAGCGGTGACGCTGCTCACCCGAGGGCTGGGAGGTGCTGAGCCTGTGGCCAGCCTGACTGGTGGAGCTGGCAGCAGGAGGAGTCGTAGAGTCATAGAATCAGGCAGGTTGGAAGAGATTGGGCTGGGTGATAGGTTGGACTGGGAGGTCTCTTGGAGGTCTCTTCCAACCTGGTTGATTCTATGATTTTATGATTCTATGACCTATGGCTAAAGAGAGCCTGACCTGGCTCTGCTTGCAGCCCTGGCTTTGAGCAGGCTGGGGAGCATAGAATCATGGAAGAGAGCTCCAAGCTCCTGCAGCCCAACCTAGCCCCCAGCCCTGCCCAACCAACCAGACCATGGCACTCAGTGCCCCAGCCAGGCTTGGCTGCAACACCTCCAGCCACAGCCACTCCACCACCTCCCTGGGCAGCCCATTCCAGTGCCAATCACTCTCTCTGACAGCAACTTCCTAACAACATCCAGCCTAGACCTGCCCTGGCACAGCTTCAGGCTGTGTCCCCTTCTTCTATTGCTGGATGCTGAAGTAAGTTTGGCTCCTGGGAAGATTCATAGATTTGTAGGGGTTCAATACAGACAACCCAGTCAGAGAGCCAGAGGACCATTAAAGTTGGCAAAGACCTCTGAGATCATCATCCAGTCCAACTGTCAACCCAACCCTACCATGACCCCCAAACCATGTCCCCCAGTGTTCCTCCTCACATCCAGCCTAGACCTGCCCTGGCACAGCTTGAGCCTCTGTCCCCTTCTTCTGTCCCTGGCTGCCTGGCAGCAGAGCCCAACCCCACCTGGCTACAGCCTCCCTGCAGGCAGCTGCAGGCAGCAATCAGCTCTGCCCTGAGCCTCCTCTGCTGCAGGCTGCACCCCCCCAGCTCCCTCAGCCTCTCCTCACAGGGCTGTGCTCCAGGCCCCTCCCCAGCCTTGCTGCCCTTCTCTGGACACCTGATAATGATCCCAAGGTAAAATGCAAAATATTCCAGGCAGAAGGAAGGAGAGAAGAATTGGGCTGCTGCTGCTGGGCTGCTACTGCTAGCTGCAAACAGGTGGCCATCATGATTCCCACTTAAGGAGACAGGAATGATGTGCTGCTGCTGGTGGAGGGGAGTGCAGGAAGGCTCAGTGCAGCAGGGCTCAGTGCAGGAGTGCTCAGTGCTGGATTGCTCAGTGCAGGAAGGTTCAGTGCAGGAAGGCTCAGTGCAGGAGTGCTCAGTGCAGGAAGGCTCAGTGCAGGAGTGCTCAGTGCAGGAATGCTCAGTGCAGGAATGCTCAGTGCAGGAAGGCTCAGTGCAGGAAGGCTCAGTGCAGGAAGGCTCAGTGCAGGAGTGCTCAGTGCAGGAAGGCTCAGTGCAGCAAGGCTCAGTGCAGGAAGGCTCAGTGCAGGAAGGCTCAGTGCAGGAGTGCTCAATGCAGGAGTGCAGGAGTGCAGGAAGGCTCAGTGCAGGAGTGCTCAGTGCAGGAAGGCTCAGTGCAGGAGTGCTCAATGCAGGAGTGCAGGAGTGCAGGAAGGCTCAGTGCAGCAAGGCTCAGTGCAGGAAGGCTCAGTGCAGGAGTGCAGGAGTGCAGCCAGGTTCAGTGCAGGAGTGCTCAGTGCAGGAATGCTCAGTGCAGGAATGCTCAGTGCAGGAAGGCTCAGTGCAGGAAGGTTCAGTGCAGGAAGGCTCAGTGCAGGAGTGCAGGAGTGCAGCAAGGTTCAGTGCAGGAGTGCTCAGTGCAGGAAGGCTCAGTGCAGGAAGGCTCAGTGCAGGAAGGCTCAGTGCAGGAAGGCTCAGTGCAGGAGTGCTCAGTGCAGGAGTGTTCAGTGCAGGAGTGCTCAATGCAGGAGTGCTCAGTGCAGCAAGGCTCAGTGCAGGAGTGCTCAGTGCAGGAAGGCTCAGTGCAGGAGTGCTCAGTGCAGGAGTGCTCAGTGCAGGAGTGCTCAGTGCAGCAAGGCTCAGTGCAGGAGTGCTCAGTGCAGGAAGGCTCAGTGCAGGAAGGCTCAGTGCAGGAGTGCTCAGTGCAGCAAGGCTCAGTGCAGGAGTGCTCAGTGCAGGAAGGCTCAGTGCAGGAATGCTCAGTGCAGGAGTGCTCAGTGCAGGAGTGCTCAGTGCAGGAGTGCTCAGTGCAGCAAGGCTCAGTGCAGGAGTGCTCAGTGCAGGAAGGCTCAGTGCAGGAAGGCTCAGTGCAGGAGTGCTCAGTGCAGGAGTGCTCAGTGCAGGAGTGCTCAGTGCAGGAAGGCTCAGTGCAGGAAGGCTCAGTGCAGGAGTGCTCAGTGCAGGAGTGTTCAGTGCAGGAGTGCTCAATGCAGGAGTGCTCAGTGCAGCAAGGCTCAGTGCAGGAAGGCTCAGTGCAGGAAGGCTCAGTGCAGGAGTGCTCAGTGCAGGAAGGCTCAGTGCAGGAGTGCTCAGTGCAGGAGTGCTCAGTGCAGCAAGGCTCAGTGCAGGAGTGCTCAGTGCAGGAGTGCTCAGTGCAGGAAGGCTCAGTGCAGGAGTGCTCAGTGCAGCAAGGCTCAGTGCAGGAGTGCTCAGTGCAGGAAGGCTCAGTGCAGGAATGCTCAGTGCAGGAAGGCTCAGTGCAGGAGTGCTCAGTGCAGGAGTGCTCAGTGCAGCAAGGCTCAGTGCAGGAGTGCTCAGTGCAGGAAGGCTCAGTGCAGGAAGGCTCAGTGCAGGAGTGCTCAGTGCAGGAGTGCTCAGTGCAGGAGTGCTCAGTGCAGGAAGGCTCAGTGCAGGAAGGCTCAGTGCAGGAGTGCTCAGTGCAGGAGTGCTCAGTGCAGGAGTGCTCAGTGCAGCAAGGTTCAGTGCAGGAGTGCTCAGTGCAGGAAGGCTCAGTGCAGGAAGGCTCAGTGCAGGAAGACTCAGTGCAGGAGTGCTCAGTGCAGGAGTGCTCAGTGCAGGAAGGCTCAGTGCAGGAATGCTCAGTGCAGAAAGGCTCAGTGCAGGAAGGCTCAGTGCAGGAAGGCTCAGTGCAGGAAGGTTCAGTGCAGGAATGCTCAGTGCAGGAGTGCTCAATGCAGGAGTGCTCAGTGCAGGAAGGCTCAGTGCAGGAGTGCTCAGTGCAGGAGTGCTCAGTGCAGGAGTGCTCAGTGCAGGAACGCTCAGTGCAGGAATGCTCAGTGCAGGATTGCTCAGTGCAGGAAGGCTCAGTGCAGGAAGGTTCAGTGCAGGAATGCTCAGTGCAGCAAGGCTCAGTGCAGGAATGCTCAGTGCAGCAAGGCTCAGTGCAGGAAGGCTCAGTGCAGGAAGGCTCAGTGCAGGAGTGCTCAGTGCAGGAGTGCTCAGTGCAGAAGTGCTCAGTGCAGGAGTGCTCAGTGCAGGAAGGCTCAGTGCAGGAGTGCTCAGTGCTGGATTGCTCAGTGCAGAAGGAGGCTTCTAAGTCACCCTCCATTAACTACATCATTTTGCAAATGAAACTGGCCAAGAGGTGCCAGCAGCATTGTTCTGGCCACGGAATTGAAAGCTTCCTGCCTGGTGTGGCAGGCAGGGTGAGGGCAGCACAAGACACCTGACACGTGGTGCTAAGCCCCTCGCCCTGAAGGCTTTGCTGGGGCCAAACCCTCATTGTTTGCTCATCTGCTTCCAGCCCCACGACAGGAGCAGAGCAAGGGTTAAACAGGCCTGGCAGGATTCATGCCCTACCAGGACAGGTAAGAAGCCAGCCCAGTGCAAGAGCTACCAGAAGCTGGTGTCTGAGGTTTGGCACAAGAAACGGTGAGTGGGGACCCCCCCAGCCCAGCCTGGGCTGCCCTCAGCTTCTGCTGGCTCTGAGGTATCAGCAAAGAGGACTTTTGGGCTTCAAGGGTAAGTCCCCTGCCTAGGGCAGGTGGTTCAAGCACTGCAGAGATGGAGATGCTGGGGATCCCCCTAGGAGATCCTGTGCCCTGCTGCTGGGCACGCTGATGCCAGGAGCAGGACCAGTGGCCTAATGTGAGCACTGCAGCACTCAAAATGAGCTTCATGTCCATTGAGTGCCCCTCCCCCCCTCCACTCTGCATCCCCCAGTGTGAGTTCTCTAACTCCTATCTCCTTCCAGCCAAGGTCTTTCTTTTGATGCAGCTGACATCTCTGCACCCAGAACCATTTGCAGACCCAGGCATTGCTTTGGGTGTTGCTTCTCACCTTGTGCTTCAATACAGCACCCAGGGCTCAAGGTTTGGCCTCACCAGTGCCCAGTACAAGAACAATAGAATCATGGAATCACCCAGGTTGGAAGGCACCACCAAAGCTCATCCAATCCAAACCCCCTGCAGTCAGCAGGGATATCCTCAGTTAGATCAGGTTGCTCTGACAAGCCTCACCTTGAATATCTCAGGGATGGAGCCTCAACCACCTCTCTGGGCAACCTGTTCCAGGAAAATCATTGCCCTGGCCCTGCTGGTCACAACATTCCTGATCTAGTCTAGGATGCTGGTTCCCTTCTTGGCCACCTGGGCACATGCTGGCTCATTGTCAGCCACTGTTGACCAATAAACCCATCCAGGAGCATCCACGAGGTGGTGGCCAAAGCTCAGGACCCATCACTTACATTGCTGGAAGGGTCCCAGAGCCCTGGCACAGGCTGCACAGAGAGGTTGTGGAGTCTCCTTCTGTGGAGCCTTTCCAGGCCTGTCTGGATGTGTTCCTGTGTTCCCTGAGCTAGATTGTGTGGTCCTGCTCTGGTAGGGGGCTTGGACTTGAGGATCTCATTGGGTCCCTTCCAACCTCTACTGTGCTGTGATCTTGTATCACTTGGCCTTGTGGAAGCTGCATGTGTGCATCCCAGCCAGGACCTTTCCCACCAGGCAAACAGGCAGTTTCCAGCCCCTCTGCTCCCAGCCAGAGGCACTCATGGAGTTATGACCCAAGTGCAGAACCCAGCAGCTGGCCTTGTGAAATCTTCTTCTGTGTCTGCTTTTCACCACAACAAACAGCTGTGGGCTCCCCAGTTCAGGAGGGACAGGGATCTGCTGGAGAGAGCCCAAGGGAGGGTTGCAAGGATGCTGCAGGGCCTGGAGCACTGCCTGAGGAGCAGAGGCTGTGAGCCCTGGGGCTGAGAGTCTGCAGAGAAGAAGGCTGAGAGGGATCTGAGCAGTGTCTGTCAATAGCTGAGGGCTGGGGGTGAGGAAGGAAGGGATAAGGACAGGCTCTGCTCCCTTGTGCCTGGGATAGGACAAGGGCAAGGGATTGAAGCTGCAGCACAGGAAGCTCCACCTCAATATGAGGAAGAACTTCTTGAGTGGAAGGGTCCCAGAGCCTGGCACAGGCTGCCCAGAGAGGCTGTGGAGTCTCCTTCTCTGGAGCCTTTCCAACCCTGCCTGGATGTGTTCCTGTGTGCCCCATGCTGGCTTCTGTGCTCCTGCCCTGGCAGGGGTTGGAATGGAAGATCTCCAGAGGTCCTTTCCAACCCCTGACATCCTCTGAGCCTGGGATCCTGTGAAACCATGAGGCTGGTGGAACACTGGAACAGGTTGCCCAGGGAAGTGGTTGGAGCCTATCCCTGGAGATATCCAAGGTGAGGTTCAACAGGGCTCTGGGCAACCTGATCCACTTGGGGATGGGCAGATGTGGCTGGGTTGGAGGGCAGAAGGGCTCTGCAGCAGGACCTTGACTGCCTGGACAGATGGGCAGAGTCCAAGGGGATGGCTTCAATAGCTCCAAGTGCAGGGTGCTGCACTTTGGCCACAGCAACCCCATGCAGAGACACAGGCTGGGGTGGGAGTGGCTGAGAGCAGCCAGACAGAGAGAGATCTGGGGGTGCTGATTGATACCCACCTGAACATGAGCAAGCAGTGTGCCCAGGTGGCCAAGAGAGCCAGTGGCATCCTGGCCTGCATCAGGAATGGTGTGGCCAGCAGGAGCAGGGAGGTCATTCTGCCCCTGGACTCTGCACTGGTCAGACCACACCTTGAGTGCTGTGTTCAGTTCTGGGCCCCCCAGTTTAGGAGGGACATTGAGATGCTTGAGCGTGTCCAGAGAAGGGCAACGAGGCTGGGGAGAGGCCTTGAGCACAGCCCTACGAGGAGAGGCTGAGGGAGCTGGGGTTGGTTAGCCTGGAGAAGAGGAGGCTCAGGGGAGACCTCATTGCTGTCTGCAACTACCTGAGGGGTGGTTGTGGCCAGCAGGAGGTTGCTCTCTTCTCTCAGGTGGCCAGCACCAGAAGGAGAGGACACAGCCTCAGGCTGTGCCAGGGGAGATTTAGGCTGGAGGTGAGGAGAAAGTTCTTCCCTGAGAGAGTCATTGGCCACTGGAATGGGCTGCCCGGGGAGGTGGTGGAGTCGCCGTCCCTGGAGCTGTTCAAGGCAGGACTGGACGTGGCACTTGGTGCCATGGTCTGGCCTTGAGCTCTGTGCTAAAGGGTTGGACTTGATGAGCTGTGAGGTCTCTTCCAACCCTGATGATACTGTGATATCCCTGCTGACTGCAGAGAGGTTTGGACTGGAGGACCTTTGGGGGTCCCTTCCAACCCAGCCCATTCTCTGATCCCATGGAACAGAAGGAGAAGAAAGCCAAAGAGTTTTCGGGGGGGGGAGGGGGAAGGAGAAGAAAGAGAAAGAAAGAAATTTCCACCTCTGTTTTAATAATTAAGAGGGTTTAAACTGCTCTTTTAATAGAGATGAAAACATCATCTGCAGGTAGCAGGGAGGTGAAGTCTGCTCTCTAATCAACCATCCTCTTGGTGAGGCAGCACCACCCTGGCTGCCTGCTGCAATCAGCGGCGGAGCAGAGGCTGCGACGCCTTCGAGTGCCTCTCCGCCAGGGCTCCGTAATCGTCTCGGCGGAAGGGAAGAGTTCCCCCTGCTGCAGAGCCATAAATCAGGGATAATAATAACTCTTTCCAAAATAATCCTCAGGCACAAACAGAAATCCAGCAGAGAAGGTGGTGGCACCTGGATCCCAGGGTTAGTTGGGGCTATAAATACTCCGAGTCTTTCCTGCGCCGCCGCCGCTGCTGCCTGAAGATGTTGTTGTTAGGAGGGCTCAGGAGATTTATTTCTGTCACCAGGTTATTTCCTGCCTCTTGCCCGTGCAGTGCTGCTTCTCCCACTGCCATCCTCGCCCTCTGCTGTGTGCCCAGGGGGTGGGGACAGCAGAGAAACACAGAGTCGTAGACTCATGGAGTTGTAGAGCCACAGAAACATAGAGTCAGAGAGTCATAGAACCAGGCAGGGCTGGAAGGGAGCACAAGGAGCAGGCAGTGCCAACCCCTGCCATGCCCAGGGACACCCTACCCTAGAGCAGGCTGCACACAGCCTCAGCCAGCCTGGCCTCAAACACCTCCAGCCATGGGGTCTCAACCCCCTCCCTGGGCAACCCATTCCAGCCTCTCACCACTCTCCTGCTCAACAACTTCCTCCTCACCTCCAGCCTCACTCTCCCCACCTCCAGCTTGGCTCCATCCTCCCCACTCCTGCCACTCCCTCACACCCTCAAAAGTCCCTCCCCAGCTTTTTTGGAGCCCCCTTCAGATCCTGGCAGGCCACAAGAAGATCCCCCGGGAGCCTCCTCTGCTCCAGCCTGCACAGCCCCAACTCTTTCAGGCTGTGCTCACAGCAGAGCTGCTGCAGCCTCTCAGTATCCTCCTGGCCCTGCTCTGGACACTCTCCAGCATCTCCACAGCCCTCTTGTCCCAGGGCCTCCAGAGCTGGATGCAGCACTCCAGGTGGGCTCTCAGCAGAGCAGAGCAGAGGGGCAGAATCCCCTCCCTGGCCCTGCTGGCCACACTGCTGCTGCTGCAGCCCAGGCTCTGCTTGGCTCTCTCGGCTGCCAGTGCACACTGCTGAGCTTCTTGTCCAGCAGAATCTCAGAACCACAGCATCACAGAATCACAGAATCATAGTCCTAGAATGACAGAATGACAGAATCAGAGCATCAGAGAACCACAGAACCATAGATTCATAGAATGATTTGGGTTGGAAGGGACCTCCAGGTGTCATCCAGTCCAACCCCTTTGCAGTCAGTAGAGACATCTTCAATTTGATCAGGCTGCCCAGGGCCCTGTCAAGCCTCATCCTTGAATGTCTCCAGAGATGGGTCCCCAACCACCTTCCTGGGCAACCTATTCCAGTTCCAACCATCCTCCTGGTGCAGAACTTGCTTCTCACATCCCATTTCATTCTGCTCTAATCTGAAACCATTGCCCTTGTCCTGTCCCTGCAAGCCTTTGGGTGCAGTCCCTCTGCAGCCTGCTTGTTGCCCCTTCAGGTACTGGCAGACCACCCTGAGGCCCTCCTGGAGTCTTCTCTTCTCCAGGCTGAGCACCCCCAGCTCACTCAGCCTGTCCCCACAGCAGAGCTGCCCCAACCCTCTCTTGCTTTTCCTGCCCATTCTGGGGCTGGCTGCTCCTTTGGTAAAAGAGAGTCTTGAGCAGCCCAATCAAAGCTTTCCTTGAGCTTCAGCATCTTTTCCAGCAAGGTTGGGCTTAGACACAGACATCCTAGGATGGGTTTAAGGCTTTGTCTCAGTCTCTAGCCCAGGGGTGACACAGGCTGAGCTGGGAGATGCCACAAGAGCTGAGACCTGCAAACACCAAAGCAGATTTGGATTCATTTCCCCAGGCTCCTGGGGAATAAACCTCTCCTGGTGGACTGTGGAGATGCAGTGGGGCCCACCACAACTGTGGGTCACATCTTCCACCTGCTCTGCTTTCCACTCACCATTTCTGACCCTTGGAAGCAAAACCCTCCTGCAGAAATGACCTGCTGGGGGGCAGCTGCACAGAGACTTCTCTGTAGGGAGGGAGTGCTGGGTGGAGGGGATAACTTGCCAGGAGCCAGCATTGTGCTCTCCTGGCCAAGAAGGCCAAAGGTGCACATGCAGGGCACTGGGCTGATGCATTGACCACCTGCCAATAGCCTGTGGAAAGGGAAAATTGCTTTCCCTATGAGCAGAGGGATGCTGAGGGGCTTGGGATGCAGCTCCCAGGATCATCAATCCATGTCCAGTTCTCTTCCACGTCTTCATCACTGACCTGGATGAAGGCACAGAGAGGAGCCTCAGGCACTTTGCTGCTGGCACAGAAGTGGCAGCAGTGGCTGAGAGCCCACAGGCTATGCTGGCACCCAGGGAGCCCTGGGCAGGCTGCAGAGCTGGGGCAGAGCAACCTGAGAGAGGCCAAGCAGGGCAAGGGCAGGTCCTGGCCCTGGGCAGGAACAACCTCCTGCAGCAGCACAGCTGAGGGGGAGCTGCTGGGAAGCAGCTGCAAGGAGCAGGAGCTGGCAGTGCTGGGGGGCACAAGTGGGCAGGAGGCAGCAGTGTGGGCTGGGGGCCAAGGAGGGCAAAGGTGTGGTGGGGGGCATGGAGCAGAGTGTGGGCAGCAGGGCAAGGGAGGTTGTGCTGCCCTGTGCTGTGCCCTGCTGAGGCCACGTGTGCAGTGCTGGGCCCAGCTGTGTGGTGCCCAGGGGCAGAGGCAGGGCAGTGGTGCAGAGAGTGCAGTGGGGGCTGGGAAGCTGCTGAGGGGCCTGGAGCAGCTGTGTGAGGAGCAAAGGCTGAGAGCCCTGGGGCTGAGAGGCTGCAGGAGAGCAGCCCCAGAGGGCATCTGCTGAGTGCTCAGCAGCAAGAGCTGAAGGAGCTGTGGGAGGCAGGAGCCTGGGGCCAGGCTCTTGGCAGTGGTGGGCAGGGGCAGGCCAAGGGGCAAGGGGCAGAGAGTGGCAGGCAGGAGGCTGCCTGTGGAGAGGAGGAGAAAGTTGTTTGTGGTGAGGGTGCTGGAGCCTGGAGCAGGCTGCCCAGAGAGGCTGTGGAGTGTCCTTGTGTGGAGAGCTTCCAACCCCCCTGGCACTGTGCTGCTGGGCAAGCTGCTGGGGGTGCCCTGCTGCAGGGGTGGATGCTCTCCAGAGCTCCCTTCCCCCTCCACCATGCTGGATTCAGGCAGTGTGAATCTGTTCAACCATCAGACCCTTGAATGAGAGGAAAAAACCATCAAGAATGAAAAGAAATCCAACCAAAAGCCAACAAACTGAGTCCAGCTTTGTTGGGTGTTTTTGGTTGGGTTTTGTTTGTTTGTTTTTTTGGGGTTGTTTTTTCTTGGGTGTTGATTTATTTATTCCCTTCTTGGCTCTCATTTGAATTCTTTCTGTTCTTCTTTTTGGAGGAGAAAGAAAAAGCAAAGAGACAAAGGGAAAAGAAGACAACTAAAGGTGTGTGCAGGGTCGCTGGAATGTTTTGAAGCTCTTCTGTTTGCTCAGGAGCTGATAGGATTGATTTACAGCAAGGTGATGAATGCAGAGAGGGAGGGAGAGGAGATACTGGAGTGGAGCAGCAGTGTTTGATAGCAGGACTGGCTTAGTGGTGAATGCTAATGCCAGGAGCAACTTCAGGCTTTGGTCACCTCCAAACAAAGGGTTGGGAATTGTTTTGCTGAGATTGGGATGTGGAGTGAGGAGAAACTCATTTCCTGGGTACCCAGAGGGAGGAGGAGCTGCTTGAGGAGCTTCTGTTGGGGTCTCTTGATCTCTGAGTTCCCAGGTTGGACATTTCACTGTGTAAAGCAAAATCATGGAACCATAGAACCAGTCATGACTGGAAGGGAGCACAAGGAGCAGGCAGCTCCAACCCCTGCCATGCCCAGGGACACCCTACCCTAGAGCAGGCTGCACACAGCCTCAGCCAGCCTGGCCTCAAACACCTCCAGCCATGGGGCCTCAACCCCCTCCCTGGGCAACCCATTCCAGCCTCTCACCACTCTCCTGCTCAACAACTTCCTCCTCACCTCCAGCCTCACTCTCCCCACTTCCAGCTTGGCTCCATCCCCCCCTCTCCTGACACTCCCTCACAGCCTCAAAAGTCCCTCCCCAGCTGTTTTGGAGCCCTCTTCAGATCCTGGCAGGCCACAAGAAGGTCCCCTGGGAGCCTCCTCTGCTCCAGCCTGCACAGCCCCAACTCTTTCAGGCTGTGCTCACAGCAGAGCTGCTGCAGCCTCTCAGCATCCTCCTGGCCCTGCTCTGGACACTCTCCAGCATCTCCACAGCCCTCTTGTCCCAGGGGCTCCAGAGCTGGATGCAGCACTCCAGGTGGGGTCTCAGCAGAGCAGAGCAGAGCAGAGCAGAGCAGAGGGGGAGAATCCCCTCCCTGGCCCTGCTGGCCACACTGCTGCTGCTGCAGCCCAGGCTCTGGTTGCTCTCTGGGCTGCAAGTGCACACTGCTGGCTCCTGCTGAGCTTCTCCTCCAGCAGCACCCCCAAGTCCCTCTCCTCAGGGCTGCTCTCCAGCCTGGCACTGCCCAGCCTGCATTGGTGCTTGGCATTGCCTCGACCCAGCTGCAGGACCCTGCCCTTGGTCTGGTTGAACCTCCTGAGCTTGGCTTGTGCCCACCTCTGCAGCCTGTGCAGCTCCCTCTGGATGGATCCTGCCCTCCAGCCTGGCTGCTGCACCACACAGCTTGGTGTGGGCAGCAAACCTGCTGAGGCTGCACTCAATGCCTCTGCCCATGGCACCCAGAGAGATGTTGACCAAGACTGGTCCCAGGACTGATCCCTGAGGGACTCCACTTGTCACTGGCCTCCACTTGGCCATGGAGCCCTTGGCAGCCACTCTTTGGGTGCATCTGTATCTATCCAGTGCTGCACCCCTCAAACCCATGTGTCACCAGCCTGGAACCAGGATGTGGTGCAGGACAGTGCCAAAGCCTTGCTCAGGGACAGGTCAATGCCATCAGTTGCCCACCCCTCAGCTATTCATGTCTGACCCAACACCAGCATCTCTACAACACCAAATCTCAGACTCACAGCATCAATGCTAGGGGCTGGAAGGGACCTCCAAAGCTCAGCCAGTCCAAGCCCTGCCAGAGCAGGAGCACCCAGAGCAGAGCACACAGCAACACATCCAGGCAGGGTCTGAACATCTCCAGAGAGGATCCTGTGAGTATATTTCAGCTGGACAGGCTCTTTGGCCTGCTGTAACCAGGGAAGTTTGGACCAGATGGTCACAGGATGACAGTTCCCAGGCTCCCAGGATGTCAGGGGTTGGAAAGGACCCAAATGGATCATCCAGTCCAAGCCCCCTGCCAGAGCAGCACCATCCAATGCAGCTCAGGGCACACAGAACACATCCAGACAGGCCTGGAAAGGCTCCACACAAGGAGACTCCACAACCTCTCTGGGCAGCCTGTGCCAGGGCTCTGGGACCCTTCCAGGCAAGAAGTTGCCCTTGTGCTGAGCTGGAGCCTCCTGTGCTGCAGCTTCCATCCACTGCTGCTTGTCCTGTGCCAGGGAGCAGTGAGCAGAGCCTGTCCCCCCCTGCTGACCCCCAGCCCTCAGAGAGTTACAGACATTGATTCAATCCCCTCTCAGGCTTCTCTTCTCCAGACTGAGCAGCCCCAGGGCCCTCAGCCTCTCCTCCCCAGGCACTGCTCCAATCCCCTCATCATCCTCACAGCTCTCCCTTGGACCCTCTCCAGCAGATCCCTGTCCCTCTGCAACTGGGGAGCCCCAAACATGAAGGCAGCGCTCAAGAGGTCTCCTCTGGAGGTCCTTTCCCACCTGTGCCTCTCTGATTTTCTCTCCTTCTGCAGAGAAAAGCAAACCACCCTGGCTGGGGCACAGGGATCAAAGGGAACATGGCAACAAAATCTCTCCTGCCACCACATCCCCTTTACCAAGGCCACGAGGTCCAGCTGCATTAGAGCATCAGGAGGTGTTCCTCCAGCAAGCAGAGGAGGTTTCAGGAGCCCAAGCTGGGCAGGTTGCAGCAAATGAGCAATTGGCAAGCCCCCAGAAGGCTGAACCTGTGCTGGCTGCAAAAGTACCAACCACCCAAGCCTGGCAGCAGAGGTGATTCATGAGCAGCTCCACGTCTGCATGAGTCATCTGGGCACCACTCACCACGGGGGGGAAGTGAAGCTGATGGAGCTGGAGTGCTTCAGAGGCAAAGAATGAGTTAGTGGCAGCAGCAGGCACAAGGTAAAGGAGCAGGAGAAGAAAGGGCAGGGAATGTGAGTGAGGGTGGTGGGCAGAGGCTGCCATGCTGGGGGCACCTCCATGTGCCACCTCTCTGTGCCCTCTCCTGCAGGTAACCTCCAGCAAATGGCATGAGGATGAAGGAAGGGTTTGGGGTGATTAACTCCAACTGCAAGCTGGGGGAGGCAGCACAGCCTGGGTAGATGAACTCTTCTAAATGCAGGCTCCCAGAGCCATGGAATGGGTTGGGTTGGAAAGGAACTTCCCTGTTTTGCATTGGATGTGCCCTGGAAACGCTGAGCAGAGGCAGTGACTCACACAGAACCCTCTGCAGTGTGGCCCCTGCTGGGCAAAGCTTCTACAGAGCTTCACAGAATCATCACAGATCACTTTGGGTGGGAAGGGACCCCCAAAGCACATCCACTGACCCCCTGCAGCCCCCAGGGACACCCCCAGCCAGGGCAGGCTGCTCACAGCCCCACTCACCCTGCCCTGCAGTGCTGCCAGCCAGGGGCAGCTCCCAGCTCTCTGGGCAGCCTGGCACAGGCTCTCCACGCCCTCAGTGCCAAACACTTCTCCCTTCTCTCCACTCTCAAGCTCCCTCTTGCACTTCCAACCCCTCCCCCCTTGGCCTGGCCCAACAGCTCCTGCTCCACACTCTGTGCCCAGCTTGCTTCAAGCCCTGCAAGGCCACCAGAAGGGCTCCCTGGAGCCTTCCCTGCTGCAGGCTGCCCAAGGCCACCTCTGCCAGCCTGGGCTGCCAGCACAGCCCTGCCAGCCCTGCCAGCCCTGCTGTGGCCTCCTCTGGCCCTGCTGCAGCAGGTCCCTGTCTGTGCTGTGCTGAGGGCTCCAGAGCTGCCCCAGCACTGCAGGGGGGTCTCAGCAGGCACAGCAGAGGGGCAGAATCCCCTCCCTGCCCCTGCTGCCCACCCTGCTGGGGATCAGCCCAGGGCAGGCTGGGGCTGGGCTGGCAGCACTCAGTGCCAGCTCCTCCCCAGCTTTGCTCCCCCAAGTCCCCAGGGCTGCTTCCAGCCTTTCTCCAGCCAGGCTGGGCTGACACTGGGCTGTGAGCACATTTGTCACCCAACCATGTGCATGTCCCAGTTTGCATCCCCCTCCTTAGCCTTCGGATTTTGATGAGCCTGGGATTTTGCAAGCAGCTCCTGCCGGCAAAGGCCTCTGCTGGTGGAGTCAAAGGGAAGAAATGATCAAACCCAGCGGCTCCTGCCTCTTGTCTGCTCTGCTCAGCCCCTCCTGCAGCCCTCCGGAGGAGCTTTGCTTTTAAACAAAAGCTAAAGAGTGGCAGTGGGAGAGCAGAGCTGGAGCCCTCTGAAATGCAAATGTCCTTCTGAGAGCAGCCAGCTCTGCAGGCAGGGATCCTGCTGGCTCCTGGTTAGGAACTGGGGAGAGAGCCTGCTCCTCACCCCACCCAGCTTCCACTCCTCCTCAACACATCCCAGGGGTGCCTGCGTACCCCTGTACAGGTCAAGTGGGCTACAGGAAGGACATGGAAGTGCTAAAGCTGGCCACAAAGATGATGCAAGGGCTGGAGCACCTCTGCTGTGCTGAGAGACTTGGGGTTCTTGAGCCTGGAGAAAAGAGAGATGCAGGGAGACCACAGAGCAGGGCTTGCATTAAAATATTCCAATTGGCCTCAAACCAGCACAGAAGTTGCCTCCAGGAGGGCTGGAGAGGGATGCAATGCTGGGGGATGTGGTGCTGAGATGTGGTGCTGGGGGATGCAATGCTGGGGGATGCAAAGCTGGGGAATGTGGTGCTGGGGGATGTGGTGCTGAGGGATGTGGTGCTGGGGGCTGTGGTGCTGAGGGATGTGGTGCTGAGATGTGGTGCTGAGGGATGTGGTGCTGGGGGAAGTGGAGCTGGGGGATGTGGTGCTGAGTGATGTGGTACTGGGGGATGCAAAGCTGGGGGATGTGATGCTGAGTGATGTGGTGCTGAGATGTGGTGCTGAGATGTGGTGCTGAGATGTGGTGCTGATGGATGTGGTGCTGATGGATGTGGAGCTGAGGGATGTGGAGCTGAGGGATGTGGTGCTGGGGGATGTGGTGCTGAGGGATGTGGTGCTGAGATGTGGTGCTGGGGGATGTGGTACTGAGGGATGTGGTGCTGAGATGTGGTGCTGGGGGATGTGGAGCTGAGGGATGTGGTGCTGAGGGATGTGGTGCTGGGGGATGTGGAGCTGAGGGATGTGGTGCTGAGGGATGTGGAGCTGAGGGATGTGGTGCTGGGGGATGTGGTGCTGAGGGATGTGGTGCTGGGGGATGTGGTGCTGAGGGATATGGTGCTGAGATGTGGTGCTGGGGGATGTGGTGCTGAGGGATGTGGTGCTGAGTGATGTGGAGCTGAGGGATGTGGTGCTGGGGGATGTGGAGCTGAGGGATGTGGTGCTGAGGGATGTGGTGCTGAGGGATGTGGTGCTGAGGGATGTGGTGCTGGGGGATGTGGTGCTGAGGGATGTGGTGCTGAGGGATGTGGTGCTGAGTGATGTGGTGCTGAGGGATATGGTGCTGAGATGTGGTGCTGGGGGATGTGGTGCTGAGGGATGTGGTGCTGAGTGATGTGGAGCTGAGGGATGTGGTGCTGGGGGATGTGGAGCTGAGGGATGTGGTGCTGAGGGATGTGGAGCTGAGGGATGTGGTGCTGAGTGATGTGGTGCTGAGGGATGTGGTGCTGAGTGATGTGGAGCTGAGGGATGTGGTGCTGGGGGATGTGGAGCTGAGGGATGTGGTGCTGAGGGATGTGGAGCTGAGGGATGTGGTGCTGAGTGATGTGGAGCTGAGGGATGTGGAGCTGAGGGATGTGGTGCTGAGGGATGTGGTGCTGGGGGATGTGGTGCTGAGGGATGTGGTGCTGGGGGATGTGGTGCTGAGATGTGGTGCTGGGATGTGGTGCTGGGGGATGTGGTGCTGAGGGATGTGGTTTATGACAGTGGCTGAGCTGCAGTTGGACTTGATGATGCCAAAGGTCTCTTTCAACCTCAACAGCTCTGTTTCTCTACCAGCAACAGAACAGGGGGACACAGCCTGAAGCTGTGCCAGGGCAGGTCTAGGCTGGATGTGAGGAGGAAGTTGTTGGCAGAGAGAGTGGTTGGCACTGGAATGGGCTGCCCAGGGAGGTGGTGGAGTGGCCGTGGCTGGAGATGTTGCAGCCAAGCCTGGTTGGTTGGGCAGGGCTGGGGGCTAGGTTGGGCTGCAGGAGCTTGCAGCTCTCTGCCAACCTGCCTGGTTCTATGACCAGCTCCTGAGAGCTACCCACAGACACTCCAAAAAGGACAAGATGCTCCTCAGACTTGATTTTAATGCCATGGCTTGAGTGATCCTCATCTTTGCCTGAACCCTGGGATCTGAGCTGCTCGTAGCTGGGGAGGGTGTGTGGAATCAATCCCCAACCCCAGAGCAGCAGAGCAGGGTCAGACAGCCCAACCCCAGAGCCCCAACCTCAGAGTGGCAGAGCAGGACTGAAAATCCCAACCTCAGAGCCCCAACTCCAGAGCAGCAGAGCAGGGTTGGACATCCCAACCCCAGAGCCCCAACCTCAGAGTGGCAGAGCAGGGCTGAAAATCCCAACCTCAGAGCCCCAACCCCAGAGCAGCAGAGCAGGGTTGGACATCCCAACCCCAGAACCCCAATCTCAGAGTGGCAGAGCAGGGCTGAAAATCCCAACCTCAGAGCCCCAACTCCAGAGCAGCAGAGCAGGGTCAGACAGCCCAACCCCAGAGCCCCAACCTCAGAGTGGCAGAGCAGGGCTGAAAATCCCAACCTCAGAGCCCCAACCCCAGAGCAGCAGAGCAGGGTCAGACAGCCCAACCCCAGAACCCCAACCTCAGAGTGGCAGAGCAGGGTCAGACAGTCCAACCCCAGAGCAGCAGAACAGGGCTGAAAATCCCAACCTCAGAGCCCCAGCCCCAGAGCAGCAGAGCAGGGCTGGAAAGCCCAAGGCTCTCAGTGGTGCCAAGCTCCAGCAGCACCACAGAAATTCAGCCTGGCTTGCTTGGTTTGTTGTTTTTTTTTCTCTCTCCCTGATGTGCTTCTGCTCTAATAACCACTTGGATCTCTTTTTTTCCCCCTCTCATCACTTTTCAGCTGCAGAGGCTGGTGTCAGGCACCAGCAGCAGCTGATCAAGACTTCACACGTCCTGCTCATTATCCCTCCTGCTCCACACCAGGGGAAACAAGCAGGATTTATAGCACCCAGTTCCAGAGATGCATTGCCCGAAGGAAAACGCCTGCCTGGGGCTGCTCCAGCAGAGCCACAGCTGTGCAGGGTCGGAGGCTGGGGAGAGGCTTTATAGGGACAGATAAAATCGTTTTATTAGACCAACTGATCTAGCTGCAAGAAGCAGACAGGTTTTAGGTGCACAAAGGGTTTTTTGGTCTCAAAGTTGTCTGCAGGCAGCTTTGGAGCTCCTGCAACACCTCCTCCACCCTGGCTTCATTCCCACAGGCTCCAGGAGATGAGCTGACACCAGGCAAGGCCACCTTGAAAAGCCTCCAAGCTCCAACAAAGTCCTAAATCCTGCCTGAAGTCTTCTTCTGGGTCTCTGTCATACAGAAACGTTTCCCTCATGTGGCTTTTGCCATCTTCACCTCTATTCCATCCCATTCCCCCTCTATCCACCCCATCCCCCCTCTATCCCACCCCATTTCCCTCTGTATCCCACCCCATTCCCCCTCTATCCCACACCATTCCCCCCCATCCACCCCATCCCCCTTCTATCCCACCCCATTCCCTCTATCCCACCCCATCCCCCTTCTATCCCACCCCATTCCCCCTCTATCCCACCCCATTTCCCTCTGTATCCCACCCCATTTCCCTCTGTATCCTACCCTATTCCCCCTCTATCCCACCCCATTTTCTCCTGTATCCCACTCCATTTCCCCGTGTCCCACCCTATTCCCCCTCTATCCCACCCCATTCCCCCTCTATCCCATCCCATTTTCTCCTGTGTCCCACCCCATTCCCCCTCTATCCCACCCCTTTTCTCCTCTATTCCAGCCCACTTCCTCCTCTATCTCAATCCACTTCCTCATGCATCCCAAGCCAACCTCTGCTGTATCTCAACCTGTTTTCTCCTTCATCCCAACCCCTTTCCCTCCATATCCCAACCCATTTTCCCACGCTATGGGAACCCACCTTGCAGAAAGCAATGCTGAAGGACAGGTGGCAGAGGGACAAGTCCCTCTGGGAGCTGCAGCCACAGACAAGGAGAAGAGGGTGAGGGTGGCAAACAGAGCAAGGTCATAACATCAGCTGGTGGAGGTGGCACCCACGGGTGCCTGTTCTTGTGCCCTTCTGGGAGACTGTGGATGATGACCAGAAAGAGGCAGCAGAGATGTGAAAGGCTGGAAGACACTTTTGGATCAGATCAGAGCCACCCTGAAGGTGGATTAACAGCAGGCAGGATGAGTGATGCTGCCAAGGTTGAGGGGGAGGATGATGATGGACCCATGGTGCTGGCCTCTGGCTTCTGAGCACAATCAGGCTTCGAGTCCTTGCTGCAGTGCTTTCAGGATTTTTAACTTCTCCATCCCTTCCATACCTCCTCTTTCCCACCTAGCCCCCACCAAGACCTGCCCCAGAGGTACCACAGCACCAGAAAGAATCCATGAGCTGCTTGGTGCAGTTCTCCCTTTCTCCTCTGCTTGTCTCATGCATTGATTCCACCCAGGAGCAGCCTCCTTGCCCCCACAATCACTTACAGCTCCCTAAGGTGGATCAATGAGATTTCCCTGGCTCCTTTTACTCCTGCCTGAGGAATGGTCCTGCAATCCCAAGCACAAATCCAGGCTGGGCAAGGAGTGGTTTGAGAGCAACCTTGAGGAGAAAGGCTTGGGGGTGTCAGTTGGTGCCAAAGTGCCCAGGAGCCAGCACTGGTCCCTGGCAGCCCAGAGCCAGGTCCTGCACTTGGATCAGGCCAATCCTGAGCACAGAGCCAGGCTGGGTGAGGAGAGGCTGAGAGCAGGCTGGAAGAGAAGGGCTTGGGGGTGTCAGTTGGTGCCAAGGTGCCCAGCAGCCAGCACTGGTCCCTGGCAGCCCAGAGCCAGCTGTGTGCTGGCTGCAGGCAGAGCAGGGAGAGCAGCAGCACAGGGAGGGGATTCTGCCCCTCTGCTCTGCTCTGCTCAGCCCTCACCTGCAGCACTGCCTCCAGCTCTGGGAACCCAGCACAGGGAGCTGGAGCTGCTGGAGAGGATCCAGAGGAGGCCACCAAGATGCTCAGAGGGCTGAGAAGCTCTGCCATGGGGACAGGCTGGGACAGTTGAGGCTGTTCAGCTTGGAGAAGAGAAGGCTGCATGGAGACCTCAGAGCAACCTTGCAGTGCCTGAAGGGGCTGCAGGAGAGCTGGGGAGGGACTTGGGACAAGGGCTGGAAGTGCCAGGAGGAGGCAGAATGGCTTTGAGCTGGGAGAGGGGAGAGGGAGAGTGGAGAGGAGGAAGAGATTGTTGAGAGTGAGGGTGGGGAGAGACTGGCACAGGTTGCCCAGGGAGGATGTGGAGCACAGAAGCACTGAACACCTCCAGGGAGGTTGAGGAGCACAGAAGCACTGAACACCTCCAGGGAGGTTGAGGAGCACAGAAGCACCCAATGTGATCAAAGATCTTTGATCACATTGGGTGCTTCTGTGCTCCTCAACCTCCCTGAAGGTGTTCAAGACCAGGTTGGATGAAGGTGTCCCTGCCCATGGCAGTGTATTTAGAACAGGATAAGCTTTCAGGTCCCTCTCAACCCAACCCAACCCAACCCTCTCTACAAATCTCCACTCCTACCAAACAACAGAAGGGGCTGATCCTGCTGTTAATTGCAGTAACCCAATCATCATTTCTAGCAATTAAGCTCAGTACTAATCCCCTCATTCAGTGAGTAATATCTGCTCTTTATTGATGGGGAGGAGGTTTGTGCTGGAGTATAAATCTCTTACTCACTGTGCTGGCTAATGAAAATTTACTAAGTAGCTGCTGCCTGGATTTGGGTTTGGTTTTTTTTTTTTGCTGGTGCTGGTGGTTGTTGTTGTTGTTGTGGTTGGGTTTAAATGCTTTGATGTTTATTCATGTTAAAGCTGTTCTGGGGGATCACGTGGGAAGGAGGAGTAATTGCCTGACTTTGGGCTGGTAATTAGGAAGTACTAACTCATTGTTTTCCTGCTCGCAGGAGGCTGCTTTGGCTAAAGTCTGCATCTGCTCTCTGCCAGCAGGAGTTCAACCCACCCCAAGCCCAGCATCTCAGGGCTGCAGCCTGCTCTATCCCAGCCACTTTGCCAGGGATGGATTGAGGGCATGGGTTGAGGTGTTTGAGTGCTGCTGGTGACAGCAAGGGCAGCAAGGCAGTGGAGACACAGCCCTGGCCTTCGGGAGCAGGTTTTGTGCACTCAACCTCCCACGTGTTGCTTTGATGGGGAGTGGGATGTGCCCAAGTGGTGCTGCTGGCAGCAAGCTCAGCAAGGCAGTGGAGACACAGCCCTGGCCCTCAGGAGCAGGTTTGTGCCCCTGCTTGGTCCCCAAATTGGTTATGGTTTCTCATTCACTCAACCTCCCATATGCTGCTTTGATGGGGAGTGGGATGCAGTCCTTGAAGTACTCAAGTGGTGCTGGTGACAGCAAGCTCAGCAAGGCAGTGGGGACACAGCCCTGGCCCTCAGGAGCAGGTTGTTGTCCTCACCTTGGCCCCCAGATTGGTTATGGTTTCATTCACTCAACCTCCCACATGCTGCTTTGATGGGGAGTGGGATGTGCTCCTTGAGGTGCCCAAGTGGTGCTGGTGACAGCAAGCTCAGCAAGGCAGTGGAGACACAGCCCTGGCCTTCGGGAGCAGGTTTTGTGCACTCAACCTCCCACATGCTGCTTTGATGGGGAGTGGGATGTGCTCCTTGAGGTGCCCAAGTGGTGCTGCTGACAGCAAGCTCAGCAAGGCAGTGGAGACACAGCCCTGGCCCTCAGGAGCAGGTTTGTGCCCCTGCTTGGTCCCCAGATTGGTTATGGTTTCTCATTCACTCAACCTCCCACATGCTGCTTTGATGGGGAGTGGGATGCAGTCCTTGAAGTACTCAAGTGGTGCTGCTGACAGCAAGCTCAGCAAGACAGTGGAGACACAGCCCCAGCCCTCAGGAGCAGGTTTGTGCCCCTGCTTGGCCTCCAAATTGGTTATGGTTTCTCATTCACTCAACCTCCCATATGCTGCTTTGATGGGGAGTGGGATGTGCTTCTTGGGGTGCCCAAGTGGTGCTGCTGACAGGAAGGGCATCAAGGCAGTGGAGACACAGCCCTGGCCCTCAGGAGCAGGTTTGTGCCCCTGCTTGGCCCCCAGGTTGGTTATGGTTTCATTCACTCAGCCTCCCACATGCTGCTTTGATGAGGAGTGGGATGTGCTCCTTGAGGTGCCCAAGTGGTGCTGGTGACCTGCTGGCCTGGCTGGCCTGAATGAGGAGGAGAAATGGGAAGGAGAATGGATTGAAGGTGGAAGAGGAGAGCTTGAGAGTGGAGATCAGAGGCTCATACGATGTCAGGGGCTGGAAGGGACCCAGAGAGCTCATTTAGTCCAAGCCCCCTGCCAGAACAGGACCACCCAATCTAGCTCAGGGCACACAGGAACACATCCAGACAGGCCTGGAAAGGCTCCAGAGAAGGAGACTCCACAGCCTCTCTGGGCAGCCTGTGCCTGTGTCCTGGGACCCTTACACATGAGGAAGAAATTCTTGAGAGAGAGGTTGGGGAGACACTGGCAGAGGTTGCCCAGGGAGGTTGGATTGAGCAGGTTGGGCTTAATGACCTTCAGAGGTCCCTCTGTGATCTGCCAAGGGATGTCCCCTCCTTGGAGGTGCTCAAGGTCATGCTGGATGAGGTCTAAGCTGGAGGGAGGTGTCCCTGCCAATGCCATGAGGGATGCTGTACCCCAGCTGGGCTGGTGGTGGTAGTGAGCTGATGGAGGATTGGCCAACTCATCCCTTCAGCTTGTGCAGGTCTTAGTTGAAGGAACAGTCTTGGGAGCTGTGCATCCAGATGGTGCCCAAGGCCTGGGGGGCTGCCAGGTCTCCCCAGCATGGCCAGCTGCCTTGTGCCCCTGGCAGTGCCATGGCAGGGCTGGAGAGGGCTGACCCACAGGGACCTGCCACTGCCTGCCTGATTTCTTCCCCTGAGCATCAGGAGGCACTGGAACAGGTTGTCCACAGAAGCTGTGGAAGCTCCAAGCCTCCAAGTGTTGAAAGCCTGCTTGGATGAGGCCTTCAGCAGCCTGGGCAGGTGGAAGGTGTCTCTGCCCATGGCAGGGGGTTGGCACTGGCTGAGCTTTGAGATCTCTTCCAACCCAAGCTGTTCTATGAGCCTCTGATGAAGGAAAGGTTGTGGATGTTTGTCTGGACTGCAGTAAAGCCTTTGGCACTGAGTCCCCAGCACCCCCCAGGAGAAACTGGCTGCTTATGGCTTGGGTGAGTGGAAGCTTTGCTGGGTTAAAACCTGGCTGCTGGCTGGGCACAAAGAGCAGTGGAGTTAGCTCCAGCTGGGGCCCAGTCCCCAGTGGTGTGCCCCAGGGCTCAGTGCTGGGAGCAGTTCTCTTTGGCATCTTCATCAGTGGTCTGGACAAGGGGACTGATGCATCCTCAGTGAGGCTGTAGGTGGCAACTGCCTGAAAGCAGGCTGGAGAGAGGTGACAGAACAAGGAGAAGGGGCCTCAAGATGCACCAGGGGAGGTTTAGGTTGGATATGACAACACAGCAACCCCAAGCAGCTCCAGGCTGGGGCCAGAGTGGCTGAGAGCAGGCAGGCAGAGAGGGCCCTGGGGGTGCTGGCAGAGAGCAGCTGCAGAGGAGGCAGCAGTGCCCAGGTGGGCAGCAGAGCCAATGGCATCCTGGGCTGGCTCAGGAGCAGTGTGGGCAGCAGGACAAGGGAGGTTCTTGTGCCCCTGTGCTCAGCACTGCTCAGGCCACCCCTGCAGTGCTGTGTCCAGTTCTGGGCTCCTCCATTGCAGAGAGCTGCTGAGGTGCTGGAAGGTGTTGAGAGAAGGGCAGCAAGGCTGGGGAGGGGCCTGGAGCACAGCCCTGTGAGGAGAGGCTGAGGGAGCTGGGGGGGTGCAGCCTGCAGCAGAGGAGGCTCAGGGCAGAGCTGATTGCTGCCTGCAGCTGCCTGCAGGGAGGCTGTAGCCAGGTGGGGTTGGGCTCTGCTGCCAGGCAGCCAGGGACAGAAGAAGGGGACAGAGCCTCAAGCTGTGGCAGGGCAGGTTGAGGCTGGATGTTGTTAGGAAGTTGCTGGCAGAGAGAGTGATTGGCACTGGAATGGGCTGCCCAGGGAGGTGGTGGAGTGGCTGTGGCTGGAGGTGTTGCAGCCAAGCCTGGCTGGGGCACTTAGTGCCATGGTCTGGTTGGTTGGGCAGGGCTGGGGGCTAGGTTGGGCTGCAGGAGCTTGGAGCTCTCTGCCAACCTGCCTGGTTCTGTGATTCTATGACTCTAAGTGCATCTTCATTTCCAGCATCTCAATTTCTTCTCTCCCAGACCTGGAGCTGCAGTTCTGAGCTTTACTCCCAGCCCCTGGGCTCTGCTGTCTCCACACCTCTTGATTTTTGTTTTTGGATGGCAACCTTGGGATGCTCAGAACCCTCTTCCAGGGCAGCTGGAGGGGATGATGTCACAGGGCAAGGGTGGCAGGTGGGTTGCTATTTCTGCTTAATGACTTCCAGTGTAATTAGCTAATTACCCAGGTGCCATTTTAATCACCAGTGGTGGGGGTTGGGGGGGGGGGGAGGAGGAGGATGGGGCAGGCTTGCAGCTGCAGTTTCCTGTGCTGAGGTGCAGAAGAAGGGGATGCAAAGCAGCAAGGTGGAGAAAAGGGTGGGACAGCAGTGTGGAGGGCTGGGCTATTCCCAGCTTCTTCCTGTGCCCTAAAGGCAGCACAGCAGCAGTGAGACCTGCCCTGTGTCCCACCTCCAACCTTCACCCAGCTGAGCCAGTGCCAGCCAGCACAAGAGATGCTCCCAAACAACCTTCATAGAACCACAGAATGCATTGGGTTGGAAGGGACCTTTGAAGGTCATCTTGCTCAAGCCCCCTGCAGCCAGCAGGGACTTCTCCAACTAGATCAGCTTGCCCTAAATTAGGGTCTCCAGTGCCTGTTGCCTCACCAAAGGAGTTAATGTCCTTTTTCTCAGTCAAGAAGTTCATACAACAAAGTCACAGAAGGCAGTGGGTTGGAAGAGAGCCTCAAAGGTCTTGGGGACCTGGGGGTCCCCCTCAAAGGGAGTTGGGGGTGCTGGTGGAGGAGAAGCTCAGCAGGAGCCAGCAGTGTGCACTTGCAGCCCAGAGAGCCAAGCAGAGCCTGGGCTGCAGCAGCAGCAGTGTGGCCAGCAGGGCCAGGGAGGGGATTCTGCCCCTCTGCTCTGCTCTGCTCTGCTCTGCTCTACTGAGACCCCACCTGGAGTCCTGCATCCAGCTCTGGAGCCCCTGGGACAAGAGGGCTGTGGAGATGCTGGAGAGTGTCCAGAGCAGGGCCAGGAGGATGCTGAGAGGCTGCAGCAGCTCTGCTGTGAGCACAGCCTGAAAGAGTTGGGGCTGTGCAGGCTGGAGCAGAGGAGGCTCCCAGGGGACCTTCTTGTGGCCTGCCAGCATCTGAAGGGGGCTCCAAAAAAGCTGGGGAGGGACTTTTGAGGGTGTGAGGGAGTGTCAGGAGTGGGGGGGATGGAGCAAAGGTGGAGGTGGGGAGAGTGAGGCTGCAGGTGAGGAGGAAGTTGCTGAGCAGGAGAGTGGTGAGAGGCTGGAATGGGTTGCCCAGGGAGGTGGTTGAGGCCCCATGGCTGGAGGTGTTTGAGGCCAGGCTGGCTGAGGCTGTGTGCAGCCTGCTCTAGGGTAGGGTGTCCCTGGGCATGGCAGGGGTTGGCACTGCCTGCTCCTTGTGCTCCCTTCCAAGCCTGGCTCTGTGATTCTGTGATCCATCTAAATCCAGCTCCCCCTGCAGCCAGCAGTGGCATCCCCAACTGGCTCAGGCTGCTCAGAGCCCCATCAAGCCTGACCTTGAGTGTCTCCAGGGGCATCCATTGCTCTAAGTGGCCAATATAAGATGGCTCTTGGGAAAGGTTTCTCACTCTCCTTCCCAGCCCTCTGCTCACAGCTCCTTGGCAATGAGCAGGACCCCATAGTGCCAGCTCCCCACCCTGGAAATGGCTTTGCTGTTTAACCCCAAGCAGCCACAAAGGAACAGACCCCAGCAAAGCTGAGGAAAGAGGAGGCTCTGCCTCCCCACACTCCACCCCAGGAGGATTCTGGACCACTTCTGATCAAACACAGCCCCACAGGGACTGCTCCAGAGGTGCAGCCTGGCTCAGCCACGGGAAGGGCTCCCTGGAGACCCCAAAGCAGAGCTTGCAGCTTCTCTCCCTCACACACACACACACACACACACACACAGAACCTTCCAAGTGTGGGTTTGTGGTCTGTGGCACAGCAAACTGAAGGGATATTTTGGGAGAGGTCTTGTTCTCCTGCTGCCTTTCTTCTCCCTGCCTCCTGCTGCTGCTCTGCTGTTTTGATCTCTCTTCTCCCCCTCTCCCTTCATGTCTCTCCTTCCGAGGTGAGATGTGGTTCACTGTTCCCCTCCCCACGTGCACATCCTGGTGCCAGCATCCAGGAGATCTGTGGCAGCCTGGAACATCCTCCCTGGGCCTTTGGAGAGCAGAATATCTCTGGGATGCCTGAAGCACGGAGGCCAAATATTGAGGGCACCCAGGCCTACCCAGCACCCTCTGAATCCCTTCCTCCAGCCCCCCAGAAACTCCTTTTGGCATTTCCATGGTTTGCAAAGTGGTTGCTGGCTCAGGACAGAGGCAGAAGATAGATCTGGTTGGAAAATATCACTCAGATCATGGAGTCCATGACCTTGGCACAAGCAGGGTTTCAATAGTCATTAGCAGAGCCCAAGTGCCCCCCCCCAGGCACAGGTGCCAGGTTGTGTCCTTCAAGCAGCTGAGCTGCTGACTGGGGAAGCCATGAGACAATCAAAGAGACATTCAGACTCCTCTGCAGGTGGCTAAGTGCCACAGGTGGCTTTTCCTTGCTGCCATCCTGCAAGGATGCTCCTCAGGAGCATCCCACACACCGTGGCAGAGGAGGTGCAGCACTCAGCTGCAGGGCTGGAGGTTTAGTTGCCATCTGCAGCTGAAAAAGGCACATTGGAAGGATTTTGGCCATTTGCCTTTTTCCCTGCCCCATTTCCCCTCTGTGAAATCAGGCACCCAGGCTGCAGGAGCAGAGCAGTGCAAAGCTGTGGAGTGACAGGACAAGGGGCAGTGGACACAGACTGGAACCCAGGAGGATCCATGTCAACAGTAGGGGGGAAAAGAAGTCTTCACTTTGAGGGTGCTGGAGCCTAAAGTAGGCTGCCCAGAGAGGTTGTGGAGTCTCCTCTGGTGAGACTCCAAAGGTGCCTGGATGTGTTCCTGGGTGATTTATTAAGGGTGATCCTACTTCAGCAGAGGAGTTGGACTGAATGACCTTCAGGGGTCCCTTCCTACCCCCACCTTGCAGGGCACTGCAGACAACTGAACCATGGAATAAACCTTCTGGCTCTGCACAGCTTCCTGCCAAGAGGCTGGAGCCAGGTTGGGGATGGTCTCTTCTCCCAGGGAACAGGTGACAGGACAAAAGCAAATCACAGAATCACAGAACCACAGAACCAGGCAGGCTGGAAGAGAGCTCCAAGCTCCTGCAGCCCAACCTAGCCCCCAGCCCTGCCCAACCAACCAGACCATGGCACTAAGTGCCCAGCCAGGCTTGGCTGCAACACCTCCAGCCACAGCCACTCCACCACCTCCCTGGGCAGCCCATTCCAGTGCCAATCACTCTCTCTGCCAGCAACTTCCTAACAACATCCAGCCTAGACCTGCCCTGGCACAGCTTGAGGCTGGGTCCCCTTCTTCTGTCCCTGGCTGCCTGGCAGCAGAGCCCAACCCCACCTGGCTACAGCCTCCCTGCAGGCAGCTGCAGGCAGCAATCAGCTCTGCCCTGAGCCTCCTCTGCTGCAGGCTGCACCCCCCCAGCTCCCTCAGCCTCTCCTCACAGGGCTGTGCTCCAGGCCCCTCCCCAGCCTTGCTGCCCTTCTCTCAACACCTTGCAGCACCTCAGCAGCTCTCTGCAATGGAGGAGCCCAGAACTGGACACAGCACTGCAGGGGTGGCCTGAGCAGTGCTGAGCACAGGGGCACAAGAACCTCCCTGCTCCTGCTGCCCACACTGCTCCTGAGCCAGCCCAGGATGCCATTGGCTCTGCTGCCCACCTGGGCACTGCTGCCTCCTCTGCAGCTGCTCTCTGCCAGCACCCCCAGGGCCCTCTCTGCCTGCCTGCTCTCAGCCACTCTGGCCCCAAGGGAGGTTTAGATTGGATGTGAGAAGAAATTTCTTCACTGAATAGGTTCTCAAGCCCTGGCCCAGGCTGCCCAGGAAGGTCTCTGAATGCACATCCCTGGAGGTGTTCCAAAGAGGCAGGAGCAGGTCCAGAGAAAGGCACCAAAGGTGGGGAAGGGTCTGAAGAACAGGGCTGAGGGAGCTGAGGGCCTTCAGCCTGGGGAAGAGGAGGCTGAGAGGAGACCTCATTGCTCTCTGCAGCTCCCTGCCAGGATGTTGGAGTGAGGGAGGGATTGGTCTCTTCTCCCAAGGAACAAGGGACAGGACAAGAGCAAATGGCCTCAAGCTGTGCCAGGAGGTGATTAGGTTGGCTAGGAGAAGAAACTTCTTCACTGAAAAGGTTCTCAGAGCCTGGCCCAGGCTGCCCAGGGAGATGGTGGAGTCCCCATCCCTGGAAGGGTTCCAAAGAGGCAGAGCTGTGGCACTGAGGGCTGAGGTTTAGCTCCAGCCTTGGCAGAGTCAGAGGATGGTTGGGCTGGAGGATCTTGAATGGCTTTCCCAGCAGAAATCACACAACCAGGCAGGTTGGCAGAGAGCTCCAAGCTCCTGCAGCCCAACCTAGCCCCCAGCCCTGCCCAACCAACCAGACCATGGCACTAAGTGCCCCAGCCAGGCTTGGCTGCAACACCTCCAGCCACAGCCACTCCACCACCTCCCTGGGCAGCCCATTCCAGTGCCAATCACTCTCTCTGACAACAACTTCCTCCTCACATCCAGCCTCAACCTGCCCTGCCACTACTTGATTCTCTTTTGGGTCCTGTAGCCTCCTCACCACCCTCACTGACCCTCTGCCACCTCCTGTTTCCCCAGAGCCAGCCAAGTCCCTCTGCCCCAGCTAACACCAGCAGCGCTGCCAGCGCCGTGTCCCTGCTGGGAGGGTTGGTGACAAATCTCTCCAGGCACAGATGGCCTCCAGACTTCTCCAAGCACTTCTTTTTCTCCTTTTCTTTTTTTTTCTTCTTCCCTTTTATTTTTTTTTAGGGCAAACTTCTCATCCCACCACTTGCTTGCCTGAAAATAGAAGAAGTGAATTTGGGCTGCAAGGCAGAGCTGCTGGCTTGGGGAAGCCAAATGGAGAAGGTTGCCAGGAATATGTTCTGCAGAGCAAATAAAAAGGGAGAAAAGAAAAGGAAGAGAAGAAAGCAAGAAAGGGATTTTTATAAATAAATAAGTAAATATATAGGGGGAAAAAATGTTGCCTGTGGCTTGGGCAAGCTGAAATGCTGCTGGATGCCACTGGATGGAAGGGAGGTATCAGCTGCACCTCCTTGCTGAGCACAGGTAAGGACCCTGAGCAATGTGCTGTGAGGAAATGTTGGTGGAGAGGAAAAGAAGGAGTTGGGACAGCAGCAGAGAGTCCTATGGATTGAGCAGGTTGGGCTAAGTGACCTTCCAAGGCCCCTCTGACCTCAGACTGTTCTGTGATCTACTCAAGGAGGTTGTGCATGTCCCCTCCCTGCAGGTGTTCAAGGCCAGGCTGGATGAGGCATTGAGCAGCCTGTGCTGGTGGGAGGTGTCCCTGCCCATGGCAGGGGGTTGGAGCTGGATGAGCTTTAAGATCCCTTCTAACCCAACCCTTTCCATGATTTATGTAGAGGCAGCTCCATGCTTTTGCCTTTCCAGATCATTCAGTGCCCATCTCCTTTCCAAAGCAATTTCTCCCTGAGCTTCCCCAGCCTGTCATGGCTTTGGTGACTGAGAGAGGTGGCCTTGGGCAGCCTGCAGCAGGGAAGGCTCCAGGGAGCCCTTCTGGTGGCCTTGCAGGGCTTGAAGCAAGCTGGGCACAGAGTCTGGAGCAGGAGCTGTTGGGCCAGGCCAAGGGGGGAGGGGTTTGGAAGGGCAAGAGGGAGCTTGAGAGTGGAGAGAAGGGAGAAGTGTTTGGCACTGAGGGTGTGGAGAGCCTGTGCCAGGCTGCCCAGAGAGCTGGGAGCTGCCCCTGGCTGGCAGCACTGCAGGGCAGGGTGTGTGGGGCTGTGAGGAGCCTGCTCTGGCTGGGGGTGTCCCTGGGGGCTGCAGGGGGCTGCATTGGGTGAGCTCTGGGGGGTCCCTTCCCACGCAAAGTGATCTGTGATGATTCTACGCATCTTTGTAGCATCTTTGCCCAAGGAGGGGGGGAGGAGGGGGAGACACTGCAGTGTGTTCTGTGTGAGTCACTTCCTCTGCTGAGCGTTTCCAGGGCATATTTAATACAAACCAGGGAAATTCCCTCTCCTGTGGAGGGTTTGGTGACATTTGTTGACGTTTCGGTTGGATCCGCGGCAGACGCTGGGAGTTTTGGGATGCTGCAAGGGGAAAGGCTGCCAGAAGGAGTCAGGGAAGCTTCAGCAAGGAACTGCATTTCCTCCCAGCTTGGCCCTTCTCTCCCATCTCAAATGTGGCAGTCAACTGTCTTCAGGATGAAAGCAAAGATGATGGTGAGCTAGACCTTGCCACAGCGTGAGGGGAAGCAAGTTTGGGGGCCAGGTGTGATGGAGACTGGAGCAGAGAGGTTGCTGGAAGTGAAGATCATCCAACCTGCAGGGTTCAGGGCATCACTGAATGGTTTGGGGTGGAAGGGCCTTGAATGGTCTTCTAGTCCAACCCTCCTGCAATGAGCAAGGACATAGAGCCACAGGGGTACAGAACCAGAGAGCCACAGAGGCACAGAACCAGAGAGCCACAGAGGCACAGAACCAGAGAGCCACAGGGGCACAGAACCAGAGAGCCACAGAGGCACAGATGCAGAGAGCCACAGAGGCACAGAACCAGAGAGCCGCAGAGGCACAGAACCAGAGAGCCACAGAACCAGAGAGCCGCAGAGGCACAGAACCAGAGAGCCACAGAGGCACAGATGCAGAGAGCCACAGAGGCACAGATGCAGAGAGCCACCGAGGCACAGATGCAGAGAGCCACAGGGGCACAGAACCAGAGAGCCACCGAGGCACAGATGCAGAGAGCCACAGAGGCACAGATGCAGAGAGCCACCGAGGCACAGATGCAGAGAGCCACAGGGGCACAGAACCAGAGAGCCACCGAGGCACAGATGCAGAGAGCCACAGGGGCACAGAACCAGAGAGCCACAGAGACACAGAACCAGAGAGCCACAGAGACACAGAACCAGAGAGCCACAGGGGCACAGATGCAGAGAGCCACAGGGGCACAGAACCAGAGAGCCACAGAGGCACAGATGCAGAGAGCCACAGAGGCACAGAACCAGAGAGCCACAGGGGCACAGATGCAGAGAGCCACAGGGGCACAGAACCAGAGAGCCACAGAGGCACAGATGCAGAGAGCCACAGAGGCACAGAACCAGAGAGCCACAGGGGCACAGATGCAGAGAGCCACAGGGGCACAGAACCAGAGAGCCACAGAGGCACAGACCCAGAGAACCACAGAGGCACAGAACCAGAAAGTCACAGAGGCACAGAACCAGAGTCACAGAGGCACAGAACCAGAGAACCACAGAGGCACAGATGCAGAGAGCCACAGAGGCACAGAACCAGAGAGCCACAGGGGCACAGAACCAGAGAACCACAGAGGCACAGAATCACAGGACCATAGACTCATAGAATCACAGAACCATAGACTCAGAATCACAGAATCATTTTGCCTGGGAAAGCCATTCAAGATCCTCCAGCCCAACCATCCTCTGACTCTGCCAAGGCTGGAGCTAAACCTCAGCCCTCAGTGCCACAGCTCTGCCTCTTTGGAACCCTTCCAGGGATGGGGACTCCACCATCTCCCTGGGCAGCCTGGGCCAGGGCTTGAGAACCTTTTCAGTGAAGAAATTTCTTCTCACATCCAATCTAAACCACCCCTGGGGCAACTTGAGGCCATTTGCTCTTGTCCTATCACTTGTTCCTTGGGAGAAGAGACCAACCCCAACCTGTCTCCAACCTCCTTTCAGGGAGCTGCAGACAGCAATGAGGTCTCCTCTCAGCCTCATCTTCTCCAGGCTCAGCACCCCCAGCTCCCTCAGCTGCTCCTCCCCAGCCCTCTTCTCTAGACCTTTCACCAGCTTCATTGACCTTCTCTAGACCTGCTCCAGCCTCTCAATGTCCTTCTGGGAGCGAAGGGCCCAAAGCTGAACCAAACATGTCCAGGCATGGAGTTTTAACCACCTCCATGGGCAGCTTATACCTCCAACTAGATTAGGCTGCAGTATTGCTCCCAGCCTTGTAGCTCCTGGGCCCTTCAGGGTAGTCTGTACCCCACACACCCCCACCTCCAAGGCATGAATGGGCACATTGGGGTTCCCCCAAACCACACATCCACTGAGCTGTGATAAACCCAGCTTGGTAGCAAACCAGACAAACTCCTGTGCCTCCTCTTCAGCAGAATTCCCAAGGATGGAGCAGGAATTCTGCAGCCAGCTTCTGCCATCAGCCACTGCTGGCTGCTCCTCAGGGCTTTTCTAAGCTCTCTGGGGGACAGGATGAGGATTTCAGCAAGCTGAGTTCAGCAGGAGGGCAGGGGGGGTGGAACTAAGGTGGGTTTAGCCTGGACCTTAGGAAGGAGTTGTTGAGAGTGAGGGTGGGGAGAGACTGGCACAGGTTGCTCAGGGAGGTTGTGGAGCACAGAAACACTGAACAGCTCCAGGGAGGTTGTGGAACACAGAAACACAGCCTGAAGCTGTGCCAGGGCAGGTCTAGGCTGGATGTTGTTAGGAAGTTGCTGGCAGAGAGAGTGATTGGCACTGGAATGGGCTGCCCAGGGAGGTGGTGGAGTGGCTGTGGCTGGAGGTGTTGCAGCCAAGCCTGGCTGGGGCACTTAGTGCCATGGTCTGGTTGGTTGGGTAGGGCTGGGTGCTAGGTTGGGCTGCAGGAGCTTGGAGCTCTCTCCTATGATTCTATGCTCCCCAGCCTGCTCAAAGCCAGGGCTGCAAGCAGAGCTAGGTCAGGCTCTCTTTAGCCAGCCCCCAAAAAAATCAGCTAAGGAAGGGGAAAGAAATGCTCAGGGAGAGAAAAAAAAAACCCAACCAAAAGCCATTTGTCCTCTCAGCTTTATCCAGGCTGCAGAGCAGGAGCAGCTTGTAGCTCCAGAGAACTTTTAATAGAAATCCTCAGAAGGAAATGGGCTACAGCTGTTTGCCTTGATAAATATATTTTATGCTACATGGCTCAGCCACCATCTGCTTGCTGATATGAGCAGTTCTCCTCCGCAGCAGCTGAGGAGAAGTCATCAAAGGCAATAGCAGGAGCGGGGCTGGGGTGCAGGTAGAGGGGGAGAGGTGAGGCAGTGCCCGTGGAATGGAGCTGTTCCGCTGGCTTAGCCTGCTGGAGCTGCTGCCAGGGCTGGAGGGAGGGCTGGGAGCTGCCTGGAGCTGGAGTTTCCAGGGGGGATCTATGATTCTGTGATTCTGTGCTGCTGTGGTTCTGAGATTCTGCTGGACAAGAAGCTCAGCAGTGTGCACTGGCAGCCCAGAGAGCCAAGCAGAGCCTGGGCTGCAGCAGCAGCAGTGTGGCCAGCAGGGCCAGGGAGGGGATTCTGCCCCTCTGCTCTGCTCTGCTCTGCTCTGCTCTGCTGAGACCAAACCTGGAGTCCTGCATCCAGCTCAGGAGCCCCTGGCACAAGAGGGCTGTGGAGATGCTGGAGAGTGTCCAGAGCAGGGCCAGGAGGATGCTCAGAGGGCTGCAGCAGCTCTGCTGTGAGCACAGCCTGAAAGAGTTGGGGCTGTGCAGGCTGGAGCAGAGGAGGCTCCCAGGGGACCTTCTTGTGGCCTTGCAGGGTCTGAAGGGGGCTGCAAAAAAGCTGGGGAGGGACTTTTGAGGCTGTGAGGGAGTGTCAGGAGTGGGGGGAATGGAGCAAAGGTGGAGGTGGGGAGAGTGAGGCTGGAGATGAGGAGGAAGTTGTTGAGCAGGAGAGTGGTGAGAGGCTGGACTGGGTTGCCCAGGGAGGTGGTTGAGGCCCCATGGCTGGAGGTGTTTCAGGCCAGGCTGGCTGAGGCTGTGTGCAGCCTGCTCTAGGGTAGGGTGTCCCTGGGCATGGCAGTGGGGTTGGGACTGGCTGCTCCTTGTGGTCCATTCCAGCCCTGCCTGGTTCTGTGATTCTATGACCCTAGAGTGGTTTGGGCTGGGTAAGGTGTCTAACCAAATCAAGCCAGCACCAGCATGGCCCCCAAACAGTGGCTCTAAGTGCCATGGCCACAGGTCTCTTCCAACCCAGCCCATGGCAGGGTGGAGTTGATTCCTTGGCATCCAGAAGCCAGGCAGAGGTTTACCATCAGAGCTCCCCAGCTTCTAGCACTGCTGTTTAGAGCATCATGGAATTGTTTTGGTTGGAAGAGACCTCTGAGGTCATTGAGTCCAACCAGCAACCCAACCCCAGCATGGCCACCAAGCTGAGCCCCACAGTGCCATGGCTGTTCATTTCTTAACACCTCCCTGGGCAGTCTGAGCCAATCCTTTACCACTCCTGCAGCAAAGAAATTGTTCCTCAGCTCCAACCCTGGCACAATTTCAGGCCATATTCTCTTCTTCTATCTGGGGATCATCCAATTCAACCCCCCTGCTCCAGCAGGGCACCCCCAGCAGCTTGCCCAGCAGCACAGTGCCAGGGGGGTTGGAAGCTCTCCACACAAGGACACTCCACAGCCTCTCTGGGCAGCCTGCTCCAGGCTCCAGCACCCTCACAACAAACAACTTTCTCCTCCTCTTCAGGTAGAACCTCCTGGGCTCCACTTTGTGCCTCTTGCCCCTTGGCCTGCCACTGGCCACCACTGGCAAGAGCCTGGCCCCAGGTTCTTGCCCTCCACAGCTCCTTCAGCTCTTGCTGAGCACTGGGCAGATCCCAGTATTCCAGATGTGACCTTAGCAGGGCAGAGTAGAGAGGGAGAAGAACCTCTCTCGAGCTCCTGGTCATGCCCTGCTTCATGCCCCCCCAGGACACCACTGGCCCTGTTGGCCACAAGGCCACATTACAGGCTCCTGGGCAACTTGTGGTGCCCCAGCACTGCCAGCTCCTTCTGCCTGCTGAAAGCAGTCACTGGTTCCCAGCTGCTCAGACCTGTGGGGACCATCAGAGGAGCTGTGCAGGGTTCCAGACACAAGGAATGGTGGCAGGGAGCTGCTGCAGCATCTCCACACCTCACCTGGGTGGGTAATGGGCGGCTGGCACTGGCACTCAGCAGGTGGCAGGTGCCCCCTCAGAGCATGGCTGCATCCTCACTGTCACTGCCCAATCACTGCATCTTGCCTCCAGGGCTTGGCAGGGGTCAGGGCTGCAGGAGGTGCTGGAGAGAAAGCCTGGGGGAGTTGTGATGAGACAGGGCAGAGGGGAGGAGCACTGGTGGGCAGGAGGAGAGGAGCAGCTTGCAGCCAGTCAGGGAGGCATGGAACTGTCTTGGTTGGAAAAGCAGAATAGAAGAGAGTAGGATAGGATGGAATGGAATGGGATAGAATACAATAGAATAGAGTAGGATAGGATAGGGTGGAATGGAATGGGATAGGATAGAAGAGAGTAGGATAGGATAGGATAGGATAGGATAGGATAGAGTAGGATAGAGTAGGATAGGATAGGATGGAATGGGATAGGATAGAATAGAATAGAGTAGGATAGGATAGGATAGGATAGGATAGGATGGAATGGAATGGAATGGAATGGAATGGAATGGAATGGAATGGAATGGGATAGAATAGAATAGAGTAGGATAGGATGGAATGGAATGGAATGGAATGGGATAGAGTAGGATAGAATAGGATGGAATGGGATGGAATAGAATAGAGTAGGATAGGATAGGATAGAATGGAACAAAATAGAATAGAGTAGGATAGAATAGGATGGAATGGAATGGAATGGAATAAAATAGAGTAGGATGGGATGAATGGAATGGGATAGAATAGAATAGGATAGAATGGAATGGAATATAATAGAGTAGAGTAGGATAGGATGGAATGGAATGGAATGGAATGGAATGGAATGGAATGGAATGGAATAGAATTAACCAGGTTGGAAGAGAGACCTCATCCCTCATGGAGCAAGCCCTGGGGTGGAGCAGAGCTGAGAAGTGCTGGTCAGCAGTGGACATTTTCACCCAGTCATAGGTTGATAGAATGGGCTGGGTTGGAAGGGACCTCAAAGGTCAGCCAGCTCCAACCCCCCTGCTATGGGCAGGGACACCTCCCACCAGCACAGGATGCTGAAGACCTCATCCAACCTGGTCCTGAACACCTGCAGGGAGGCTGGAGGAAGCACACTGGGACGTGGTGCCTGCTTGATGTGCCCAGCACTGGCACACACCAGCACCTGGGGAGCAGAAGAGTGCCCCATGAAGTGCCCCTGTCCCTGCCCATGTCCCCAGCACACCCACACAAACCTCCCACCCTGCCCATGCCCTCCTCAGGGTTCCTCTCTGTCCTGCAGCCTCTCTGTCCTGAGTCACCCCCCAGGAGTAAGGACCTCAGAGACAGCCTTTGACTGCTGGGCCTTGGGTAGGATAAGTCCCCCAGCAGCAGGGATAAGTCCCTCAGCACCTGGGACAAGTCCCTCAGCAGCAGGGATAAGTCCCTCAGCACCTGGGACAAGTCCCTCAGCAGCAGGGATAAGTCCCTCAGCACCTGGGACAAGTCCCTCAGCAGCAGGGATAAGTCCCTCAGCACCTGGGACAAGTCCCTCAGCAGCAGGGATAAGTCCCTCAGCACCTGGGACAAGTCCCTCAGCAGCAGGGATAAGTCCCTCAGCACCTGGGACAAGTCCCTCAGCACCTGGGACAAGTCCCTCAGCAGCAGGGATAAGTCCCTCAGCACCTGGGACAAATCCCCCAGCAGCAGGGATAAGTCCCTCAGCACCTGGGACAAGTCCCTCAGCACCTGGGACAAGTCCCTCAGCAGCAGGGATAAGTCCCTCAGCAGCAGCAGAGTCTGGATCAGGGCCTGGTGAGGGCTGCAGAGATTTGTGCCCATCCTTTACCAAATCCCTGAGATGCTCCTTTTGTCCTGCAGCTCTTTGTCCTCTGCCTGCTCCTCCTGCTCCTCCTGCTCCTCCTCCTCCTCCTCCCAGAAAGCTTCAAGCTCAGAGCACTGTAAAATTCAAGGGGATCCAACACAAAGCAGGAGGGCTTGGAGGCTTTTTGCATTTCCCTCCTCCCCCCTCATCTCCAGCATCTTTCACACAAAGTGTCTGGGAGAAGATAAAGGCTGAGCAAAGGCCTTTGGCAGAGCTCAGCCTCCAGGAGGTGCAGAGAAACGCCATGAAGCAGAGAGCAGGGGGAGGAGGAGGAGGAGGCTGATCAGAGCCTGGGCTGCCCTCAGATCCCAAACCAGGCTGGAATAATCTGGGGGTACCATGGGAATGGAGCCTCTTTCCCATTCCATTTCCCCCATTCCCCCCTCTCCCTTCCCCCCTTTCCCTTCCCCCCTTTCCCTTTTCCCTTTCTCCCCTTTCCTATTTCCCCCTTTCCCTCTTTTCCCTTTCTCCCCTTTCCTTTTCCCCCCTTTCCCCCTTTCTCATTTTCTCCTTTCCCTTTCCCTCCTTTCCCCCTTTTCCTTTCTCCCCTTTCCCTTTCCTCCTTTCCCCTTCTCCTCTTTCCCTTTCTATTTTTCCCTTTCCCTCTTTCCCTTCCCCTCCTTACCCTTTCTCCCCTTTCCCTTCCCCCTCTTTTCCTTCCCCCCTTTCCCTTTCAGCCCTTTCTCTTTGTCTCCTTTCCCCCCTTTCCCTTTCATCCCTTTCCCTTTGTCCCCTTTCACCCCTTTCCTTTTCACCTCTTTCTCTTTCACCTCTTTTCCTTTCACCCCTTTTCCTTTCTCCCCTTTCCCTTTCCCCCCTTTCCCTCTCCTCTATCCTTGTATCTCAAGTCATTCATTTGGATCTCCTCAGCCTCCTGCCTCCATCCATCAGGCAGCAGCTCCCTCAGCACCACTGCCACACAGCTGTGAAGCCCCTCCAGGGATGGGGACTCCATCACTGCCCTGGGCAGCTCTTCTGGGGAAGGAATTGTTCCTCATGTCCGACCTAAGCCTGCCCTGGGCAGCCTGCTCCAGTGACTGGGAACCCTTTCAGCAAAGCAGCTTCTTCTCCTGTCCAACCCAAACCTCTCCTGGTGCAACATGAGGTCATTTCCTCTTGTTCCTTGGGAGGTGAGACCAGCCCCCACCTCGCTCCAACCTGCCTGCAGAGAGCTGGAGAGAGGCAGAAACTCTCCCTTTAGTCTCCTTTTCTCCAGGCTAAGCAACCTCAGATCTCACCCTGGAGAGGACAACTGACCCTGATGGTCCTGCTGGTGGGTGGCTGTGGCTTGGAGTGGGACAGAGGCAGAAGCTCTCCCCTTTGCCTCCTTTTCTCCAGGCTAACCAACCTCAGATCTCATCCTGGAGAGGACAACTGACCCTGGAGCTCCTGCAGGTGGGTGGCTGTGGCTTGGAGTGGGACAGAGGCAGAAGCTCTCCCCTTAGCCTCCTTTTCTCCAGGCTAAGCAACCTAAGATTTCATCCTGGAAAGGACAACTGACCCTGGAGCTCCTGCAGGTGGGTGGCTGTGGCTTGGGGTGGGAGAGAGGCAGAAACTCCTCCCTTAGCCTCCTTTTCTCCAGGCTAACCAACCTCAGATCTCATCCTGGAGAGGACAACTGACCCTGGAGCTCCTGCAGGTGGGTGGCTGTGGCTTGGAGTGGGACAGAGGCAGAAGCTCTCCCCTTAGCCTCCTTTTCTCCAGGCTAACCAACCTCAGATCTCATCCTGGAGAGGACAACCCACCCTGGAGCTCCTGCAGGTGGGTGGCTGTGGCTTGAGGTGGGAGAGAGGCAGAAACTCCTCCTTTAGCCTCTTTTTCTCCAGGCTAACCAACCTAAGATCTCATCCTGGAAAGGACAACTGACCCTGGAACTCCTGCAGGTGGGTGGCTGTGGCTTGGGGTGGGAGAAGGCAGAAACTCCTCCTTTAGCCTCCATTTCTCCAGGCTAAGCAACCTCAGATCTCACCCTGGAAAGGACAACTGACCCTGGAGCTCCTGCAGGTGGGTGGCTGTGGCTTTGGGTGCTGCTCTGCCAATCAGAGACTTCTTCCCATCACTGCCTTCCCCCCAGGCACTGCATCACTGCCCTGTGAGGCTGCACAGTTAGGCTGCCCCACCATAAATATCCACCCCCTGATGGGCTGTCACTCAGTGGCTTGGGACAGGCTGCCCCTGGATGAGCAGAAGCTTTCATGGCCATAATTGCAAGTAGATGAACCCCATCAATGTTTGGCTGCCTCTGACCCATGCTAGGACAAAAATCTATCATGCATCAAGGAGAAATGTCCCCTCCTGGGCCAGGCCAGGCGTGACCAAGCCTGTCTGACTTGATGATCACTCTCAAAGTGCAGACAGAGCTGCATGGAAGGGATGGATCTGGGCTTGGGCTTCCTCCTAAAGGTCAGAGAAGAGGGAAAAAATCATGAGATTGAACAAGGCCAAGTGCAGGTTCTGCACTTTAGCCACAACAACCCCAAGCAGCTCCAGGCTGGGGCCAGAGTGGCTGAGAGCAGGCAGGCAGAGAGGGCCCTGGGGGTGCTGGCAGAGAGCAGCTGCAGAGGAGGCAGCAGTGCCCAGGTGGGCAGCAGAGCCAATGGCATCCTGGGCTGGCTCAGGAGCAGTGTGGGCAGCAGGAGCAGGGAGGTTCTTGTGCCCCTGTGCTCAGCACTGCTCAGGCCACCCCTGCAGTGCTGTGTCCAGTTCTGGGCTCCTCAATGATTCTGTGATTCTATGATACTGATCTCCCCCTTTCCAAGGGACACAGACTCCCCAGGGAGGTTGTGGAGTCTCTTTCCATGGAGCCTTTCCAGGCCTGTCTGGATGTGTTCCTCTGTGATCTGTGTCAGATAAGGATTGTCCTGCTCTGACAGGGGGGTTGGACTCAATGACCTCCTTGGGTCCCTTCCACCCCCCAACATTTTGGGATCCTGTGACATTCTGGCAGGAGCCAGCAAGGCCAGGCCAGGTCAGGTCACTTCGAGGTTGTTCTTTCATCATAATGATTCACTTTCCACTCAGGTTGGGGTTTTGTTGTCTTGGTTCTTCTCCTCCCATCCAGACCCTGAGGACACTCAGGTCTCCTTGAAGCTGCAAACCCCAAGCCTCCAAGCCCCAGCCATGGCCCCTGGGGATGGGTTAACAAGTCCCAAGTTAGGCTTGCACACAGCAAAACATCTTCTCCCCTGGGCTGAGAGGGTGGCAGGGCCAAAGTAAGAGAATCACAGAACCACAGAACCAGGCAGGTTGGCAGAGAGCTCCAAGCTCCTGCAGCCCAACCTAGCCCCCAGCCCTGCCCAACCAACCAGACCATGGCACTCAGTGCCCCAGCCAGGCTTGGCTGCAACACCTCCAGCCACAGCCACTCCACCACCTCCCTGGGCAGCCCATTCCAGTGCCAATCACTCTCTCTGCCAGCAACTTCCTAACAACATCCAGCCTGGACCTGCCCTGGCACAGCTTCAGGCTGTGTCCCCTTCTTCTGTCCCTGCCTGCCTGGCAGCAGAGCCCAACCCCACCTGGCTACAGCCTCCCTGCAGGCAGCTGCAGGCAGCAATCAGCTCTGCCCTCAGCCTCCTCTGCTGCAGGCTGCACCCCCCCAGCTCCCTCAGCCTCTCCTCACAGGCCCAAGAAGTGCCAAAGGGCCCCAAAAGTGCTTCTTTGCCCTTATTGCTGATGTCTCTTGGGAAGCTTCTAATGAGCTGCTTGGGAATGGGTGAGGGAGGAGGCTTTAGGTGTGCTCCTAAGGGGCAAGGAGGAGGAGAAGCAGGAGGAGGGGGAGGAGGAGGAGGAGAAGAAGAAGAAGAAGAAGAAGAAGAAGAAGAAGAAGAAGAAGAAGAAGAAGAAGAAGAAGAAGAAGAAGAAGAAGAAGAAGAAGAAGAAGAAGAAGAAGAAGAAGAAGAAGAAGAAGAAGAAGAAGAAGAAGAAGAAGAAGAAGAAGAAGAAGAAGAAGAAGAAGAAGAAGAAGAAGAAGAAGAAGAAGAAGAAGAAAGAAAGAAAGAAAGAAAGAAAGAAAGAAAGATAGAAAGAAAGAAAGAAAGAAAGAAAGAAAGAAAGAAAGAAAGAAAGAAAGAAAGAAAGAAGAATAAAGAACAAATAAGAAGAACAAGAAGGAAGAAAGAAGAACAAGAAGAAGAACAACAACAAGGAAGAAGGAAGAGGAAGAAAGAAGAAAGAAGAAAAAGAAGGAGGAAGAAAAGAAGAATAAAGAAGAAAGAAGAAGAACAAGAAGGAAGAAAGAAGAACAAGAACAAGAAGAAGAACAACAAGGAAGAAAGAAGAAAGAAGAAAGAAGAAAGAAGAAAGAAGAAAGAAGAAAGAAGAAAGAAGAGAACAGAATTGGCTTTTCCTTTGGTTTTGGTTTTCCCTGGGCTCTAATAGGCCCCAGCAATTCCCAGGCACGCAGAGACACACACAGAGCTGTGCCTACCTTTCATTACCCAGGGAAGGAGGCTGGAGGCACAGCAGGGAGGCAGCCAGGGAGATCCTCAGAGCAGGGCTTGAGTGATGGCTGCAGGAGCTCTGCAGCAAAAGGACCTGGAAAACATTAACTCCATCTCCCAGCCTGCTCCTGGGGAAGCTGAGGCATGAGCTGCTTCAGCTGAGCATCACAAAATGCTTTGGGTTGGAAGGGACCTTAAAGACTATTCAGTTCCAACCCCTCCCTGCTGTGGGCAGGGACATGAGCAGGAAGTTTGTAGTCCCACAGCCCATAAACAGTGGTGGAGATGACCTTTGGGGCAAGCAGAGCTTGCAGCCCAGCCCTAAAATCTGCCCTGAAATTGTGCACCAGGGGAGGGTTAGGTTGGAGCTGAGGAACAATTTCCTTGTGGCAGGAATGGTCAGGGCTTGGCACAGGCTGCCCAGGGAGGTGGTGGAGTGCCCATCCCTGGAGGTGTTCCATGGCCATGGCACTTGGGGCTATGGTTTGGTGGCCATGGTAGGGTTGGGTTGATGTTGGACTGGATGATCTTAGAGTCACAGGATGGGTTGGGTTGGAAGGGACCTCAAAGCTCATCCAGCTCCAACTGCTCTGTCATGGGCAGGGACACCTCCTACCAGCACAGGTTGCTCAAGGACTCATTCAACCTGGCCTGGAACACCTCCAGGGAGGTTGTGGAGCACAGAAGCACAGAATGTGATCAAAGATCACATTCTGTGCTTCTGTGCTCCACAACCTCCCTGGAGGTGTTCAATGTTTCATTGCTCCACAACTTCCCTGGAGGTCATCATTGTTTCTGTGCTCCATAACCTCCCTGCAGGTGTTCAGTGCTTCTGTGATTCTCTGCTCACTTCCACTCCCAATCTCCCTTCTTCCACCTTTGATCCATCCTCATTCCCATTTCTCCCCCTCATTCAGACCACCCAGGCCACTCTCCCTCCCCCCTCTCCCAGCTCAAAGCTGTTCTCTCTCCTCTTGGCACTCCAAGCTCTTGTCCAAAGTCCCTCCCCAGCTCTCCTGCAGCCCCTCCAGGTACTGTCAGGCTGCCCTAGGCTCTCCCTGGAGCCTTCTCCTCTCCAGGCTGAAGAGTCCCAACTCTTAGAGATCTTTTCCAATCAAAGCACTCCTCTGACTCCCTAAAGCTTGTTAGTAGAGAGGAAACACCAAGTCCTGGTGGGACTCCAGGTGAAACAGAGTTTAACTCCTATGTGGCCCCAGCAAACCCAGCAGCAGCACCTCCTGCAAGGTGATGCCAACAGCAAAGAGAGCAAAGAGGGAGAAGAAATGGCTCAGCCCCCAGCTGCAAGCTCTTCTTGATGCACTCCTCCAGCTGACTCACTGTTTCAAACCTTTCCAGCTCATGGGAGGGGTGAAATTCAAGTTGTGTTTTCTTTGCCAGTGAGGAGGTGGATGGCTTGGGGTTGGAGTGGATTGGATTGGATTGTCTGCCATGGAACATTCTACCTCCTATGGCCAAGCTTTTGCCTCCAGCTGAGCAATGCCACCTGGGTTTTAGCATTTATTAATCACAGAATGATTTAGGTTGAAAGAGACCTCAAGGATAATCCAGTTCCAACCACCCCCTTGTCATGGGCAAGGACACCTCACACTAGATCAGGCTGCTCAAGGCTTCATCTATCCTGGTCCTGAACACCTCCAGGGAGGTTGTGGAGCACAGAAGCAGCCAATGTGATCAAAGATCACATTGGCTGCTCCTGTGGTCCACAACCTCCCTGGGCAACCTGTGCCAGGGTCTCACCACCCTCACTTGAACATCTCCAGAGAGTTTGTTGACCACACCAAGCTGGGTGGAGTGGCTGAGACACATCACAGAGTTGTGATGCAATTCAGAGAGACTTAGGCTGAGAGTTGGGCAGGGAGAAATGGAATGAAGCTCAACAAGGACAAGTATGGAGTCCTGCACCTGGGAAAGAACAACCCCAGGGAGCAGGAGAGGTTGGGGACTGAGGTGCTGGAGAGCAGTGAAGGGGGAAAGGACCTGGGGGTCCTGGTGGGTGGGAGGATGGGGAAAGGGAAAGGGAAAGGGAAAGGGAGAGGGAGAGGGAGAGGGAGAGGGAGAGGGAGAGGGAGAGGGAGAGGGAGAGGGAGAGGGAGAGGGAGAGGGAGAGGGAAGGGAAGGGAAGGGAAGGGAAGGGAAGGGAAGGGAAGGGAAGGGAAGGGAAGGGAAGGGAAGGGAAGGGAAGGAAAAGAAAGGAAAGGAAAGGAAAGGAAAGGAAAGGAAAGGAAAGGAAAGGAAAGGAAAGGAAAGGAAAGGAAAGGAAAGGAAAGGAAAGGAAAGGAAAGGAAAGGAAAGGAAAGGAAAGGAAAGGAAAGGAAAGGAAAGGAAAGGAAAGGAAAGGAAAAAGAAACAATTAAAAGAAAGAGAATTAAAAATACCAAAAACTTATTGAAGTGAGTGAAAGAAATAACTAAAAATAATAAAGAAAATATAATGGAAAAAAAATTAATAGAGAAGGAAAATAAAGTATCAAGAAGAGGACTGGAAAAATATGAAACAAAGGATTAAAAAGGATTAAAAAAGAATTTAAAAGGGAAAATCATCATCAAAAGAAGGAAAAGTTAAGAAAAAAAAAGATAATAACGGAAGAATAATTTTAGAATTGGAATAAAAATAATGAAAAAGATGAAAAATTACTGAAAAAGAAAGATAAAAGAATGAAATAAAATGGGAAAAATGGGGAAAGAAATGGAAGGGGAAAGGAATAAAATAGGGATTGCAAAAATGAGGAAAAATTAAAGAAAATGAGATGAAATACAACAAAGTAGGATAAAAAATGTTAAAAATGTGAAATAAAATAAAAGAAAAGAAAACAAAATAAAATAAAGGAAAATAAATTAGAATTTAAAATGTAAAATTAAGTAAAGCAAAAGGAAGGGAAGGGAAGGGAAGGGAAGGGAAGGGAAGGGAAAGGAAGGGAAGGGAAGGGAAGGGAAGGGAAGGGAAGGGAAGGGAAGGGAAGGGAAGGGAAGGGAAGGGAAGGGAAGGGAAGGGAAGCGGAAGGGGAAGGGAAGGGGAAGGGAAGGGAAGGGGAGGGGACAAAGAGGGAAGGGGAAGGGAACGGAAGAGGAGGGGAAGGGAAGGGAAGGGAAGGGGAAGGAACAAAGAGGGAAGGGGAAGGGAATGGAAGGGGAGGGGAAGGGAAGGGAAAGAGGAAGGGAAAGGCAAGGCAGAAGCAAAGCTTGGGGCTGTGGGATGGAAGAGTTTGCAGGATCTGCAGGAAAGCCTCATTTGAATTTCGCAGTGGCAGAGGGATTCTGAAAGGATTGGTTCCCATCTCCCAGCAGAGACAATGCCTTTAGTCCAAAGCTGCCAGCAAACTCCCCCCCACACCACCCCAAAGAGGAGAAGAAGGTTTGTTTCCTTCTGTCTCTCTCTCTCTCAGTGAAGTGAATGTTCACTGGGATATTTGATAGCTGTAATTTACTCTGCCAGCTCTGTAATTAAGCAGCTCAATCAAACGGCCTCGTTTCTCTCCTTGCCTCACAGAATAAACTCTCCCCCTGCTAAACAAACTCCTGTGCCTCCTCTCTCAGCACAATTCCCAAGGATGGAGCAGGAATTCTGCAGCCAGCTTCTGCCATCAGCCACTGCTGGCTGCTCCTCAGGGCTTTTCTAAGCTCTCTGGGGGACAGGATGAGGATTTCAGCAATATGAGTTCAGGGCAGGGGGGTTGGAACTAAGGTGAGTTTAGCCTGGACCTTAGGAAGGAATTGCTGAGAGTGAGGGTGGGGAGAGACTGGCAAGGGTTGCTCAGGGAGGTTGTGGAGCACAGAAACACTGAACAGCTCCAGGGAGGTTATGGAGCACAGAAACACAGCCTCATGTTGTGCCAGGGCAGGTCTAGGCTGGATGTTGTTAGGAAGTTGCTGGCAGAGAGAGTGATTGGCACTGGAATGGGCTGCCCAGGGAGGTGGTGGAGTGGCTGTGGCTGGAGGTGTTGCAGCCAAGCCTGGCTGGGGCACTGAGTGCCATGGTCTGGTTGATTGGGCAGGGCTGGGGACTAGGTTGGGCTGCAGGAGCTTGGAGCTCTCTGCCAACCTGCCTGGTTCTGTGAACAGCAACCAAATTGGAAGGGTTTGGCTGTGTGCTGGTAAGACTGTGGGGGGATCTGATCAATGCTGAGCTGTCAGTAGGATGGGACCAGGCTTTGTTCAGCAGTGCCCAGGGGCAGCACAAGGGGCACTGGGCATAAACTGCAGCATGAGAAGTTCCATCTGAACATGAGGAAGAGCTTCTTAGCTTGAAGGGTGGCAGAGCCCTGGAGCAGGCTGCCCAGAGAGGTGATGGAGTCTCCATCTGTAGAGACATTCAGCCCCCTCCTGGATACACCCTCTCCCATGTGACCCTCTCTAGGTGACCCTTCCTAGGCAAGGGGTTGGACTGGATGACCTCCAGAGGTCCCTTCCAACCTCTACCAGTCTGTGATCCTGCAATGGGGTTGGGGTTCCTTTTTTCCCTCAAGTGGGATTTTGTGGAGTGGGAAAAGAAGGGGAGGGAGCTGCAGGCAGCCCCAGAGGTGTGGTGTAATGGACACAAACCTGAGCATGAGAAGTTCCATCCAAACACGAGGAGAACCTTCTTAAACTGAAGGGTGGCAGAGCTCTGGAACAGGCAGCCCAGACAGGTAGTGGAGTCCCCATCTCTGGTGCCATTCAAAGGCCACTTGGATGTGACCTTCTCTAGGTGACTCTGCCTTGGCAGGGGGGGGTCGGACTGGATGATCTCCAGAGGTCCCTTCCAACCCCTACCACTCTGGGATTCTGTGGTGGGTTTATTTTGTCACCAAACTGGAGATCTGTAGTGAGGGAAAAGAAAGGGAAGGAGCTGCAGGGTCACCCAGAGAGGATGTAGAGTCTCCATCTCTGGAGCCATCCCAAACCCTCCTTGATGTGCTTCTGTATGACCTTATCTAGGTGACTCTGCCTTGGCAAGAGGTTGGACTTGGTGGTCTCCAGAGGTCCCTTCTAACCCCTACTACTCTGGCATTCTGTGGTGGGTTTGTCATCAAACTGGAGATCTGAGGTGAGGGAAAAGAAAGGGAAGGAGCTGCAGGGTCATCCAGAGAGGATGTGGAGTCTCCATCTCTGGAGAGATCCCAAATCCTCCTTGATGTGCTTCTGTATGACCTTATCTAGGTGACTGCCTCGGCAGGGGGGGGTCAGACTGGATGATCTCCAGAGGTCCCTTCCTCTTGGGAGAGGGGAGGGAGCTGCAGGCTCACCCAGAGCTTGTCCTTTTGGCTCCTGCAAGCACCAAACCAGCTGAGAACCACAATCATAGCCTCAGTCAGGGCTGGAAGGGACCACAAGGACCATCCTGCTCCTATCCCCCTGCCATGGAGTGGGATTTTGGGTTTGCTTTGTTGTGGCTTTTTTTTCCCCCTTCAGTGTTCTTATTTTCTATTTCAACACAGAAATCCTCTCCCAGAGAAGGTGAGGACCTGGAATTCTCCCTCCCTGTGGCTGGATTTGGAGTTGTCTTTTCTATCCTCCTCAGCCCCACTGCTCTGCTTGCACAGGCACCACAATCCAGGCGCTCTATGTACCAGCAGCACTTACCTGGAGCTGCTCTCCAGGGACTGGGGGGTGGGGGCTGGGAGCTGCAGGCAGCAGTTCCAGCCCCAAGCTGTGAAGGAGAAAGGAAAAGAGGGGAAATTGCCTTATAAAAGGCAGAAGGACTCTGGGCTTCGTTCCTGGTCTTCTTTATGTTTCCTGGAGCTCTTCAAGGCTTTGGATCTTGCTCAGTCCTTGGCTGGCAGAGCAGGCAGTGAGGTGGGTTAGGAGCTGGTTACAAGGCAGAGTTCAGAGGGTGGGGGTCAGTGGTGCCAGGGCCAGCTGGGGAGCTGTGACCTGTGGAGTCCCCCAGGGATCAGTGCTGGGGCCAGTCCTGTCCAACATCTTCACCAATGCCACTGATGAGGGCACAGACAGACAGAGGCTGCTCAGCAGGTTTGCTGCTGGCACCAAGCTGGGAGGCTTGGCTGAGACAGCTGCAGGCTGTGAGGCCATCCAGAGAGCCCTGGGCACAGAGCTGGGCACAGAGCCCTGGGCAGAGCTGGGCACAGAGCCCTGGACAGGCAGAGCTGGGCACAGAGCCCTGGGCAGACAGAGCTGGGCACAGAGCCCTGGGCAGAGCTGGGCACAGAGCCCTGGACAGGCAGAGCTGGGCACAGAGCCCTGGGCAGACAGAGCTGGGCACAGAGCCCTGGGCACAGAGCTGGGCACAGAGACCTGGGCCGAGCTGGGCACAGAGCCCTGGGCAGAGCTGGGCACAGAGCTGGGCACAGAGCCCTGGGCAGGCAGAGCTGGGCACAGAGCCCTGGGCACAGAGCTGGGCACAGAGCCCTGGGCAGGCAGAGCTGGGCACAGAGCCCTGGGCACAGAGCTAGGCACAGAGACCTGGGCAGAGCTGGGCACAGAGCTCTGGGCAGGCAGAGCTGGGCACAGAGCCCTGGGCAGGCAGAGCTGGGCACAGAGCCCTGGGCAGAGCTGGGCACAGACCCCTGGGCAGGCAGAGCTGGGCACAGAGGAGCCAAATGAAGCCCAACAAGGCCAAGTGCAGAGTCCTGCACCTGGGCAGGAAGAATAAACTGCAGCAGTCCAGGCTGGGAGGTGCCTGCTGGAGAGCAGCCCCAAGGAGAGGGAGCTGGGAGTGCTGGGGGAGAGCATCCCTGGGGCAGCAATGTGCCCTGGGGGGCAAGAGGCCAAGGGGGTCCTGGGGGGCACTCAGCAGAGTGTGTCCAGCAGAGCCAGGGAGGTTCTCCTGCCCCTCTGCTCTGCCCTGCTGAGACCTCATCTTGAGCACTGCCTTCAGTCTGGGGCTCCCCAGCTGCAGAGGGACAGGAACTGCTGGAGAGGGTCCAGGGGAGGGCTGTGAGGATGAGGAGGGGACTGGAGCAGTGTCTGGGGAGGAGAGGCTGAGGGCCCTGGGGCTGCTCAGTCTGGAGAGGAGAAGCCTGAGAGGGGATTGAATCAATGTCTGTGACTCTCTGAGGGCTGAGGGTCAGCAGGGGGGGACAGGCTCTGCTCACTGCTCCCTGGCACAGGACAAGCAGCAGTGGATGGAAGCTGCAGCACAGGAGGCTCCAGCTCAGCACAAGGGCAACTTCTTGCCTGGAAGGCTCCCAGAGCCTGGCACAGGCTGCCCAGAGAGGTTGTGGAGTCTCCTTGTGTGGAGCCTTTCCTGTCCTGCCTGGATGTGTTCTGTGTGCCCTGAGCTAGCCTGGATGGTGCTGCTCTGGCAGGGCTTGGACTGGATGAGCTCTTTGGGTCCCTTCCAACCCCTGACACCTGTGAGCCTGGGAACTTTTCTGCCCTTCCTCTGCACAGCAGGAGCAGCCCTGGGGGCCAGCAGCAGGTCAATGCCTTGGCCACAAAAGTTACTGCAAGCCCTAGAGGAGAGCAGGTCCGGGCTGCATCTATAGGACGTTGGGGTTTGGAGGTTTCTTTCATTCTTGATTTGAGTTTTATTTTATATTATTTTATTTTATTTTATTTTATTTTATTTTATTTTATTTTATTTTATTTTATTTTATTTTATTTTATTTTATTTTATTTTATTTTATTTCATTGAATTCCATTTTATTTTATTTTGTTTTATTTTGGGTTTTTTTGTTTTGTTTTATTTTATTTTATTTTATTTTATATTATTTTATTTTATTTTATTTTATTTCATTTCATTTTATTTCATTTTATTTTGTTTTGTTTTGTTTTGTTTTGTTTTATTTTATTTCATTTTATTTTATTTTATTTTATTTTGATTTGTTTTGTTTTATTATATTTTATTTTATTTTATTTCATTTCATTTCATATCATATCATTTCATTTCATTTCATTTAATTTCATTTTGTTTTATTTTATTTTATTTTATTTTGGTTTATTTCATTTTATTTTGGTTTATTTCATTTTACTTTTTTAATTGTGTTTTATTTTATTTTATTTGCTTTTGGTTTATTTTGTTTTATTTTACTTCATTTGACATTTAAAAATATATTTGATTTGCTTTGATTTTGTTCTATTTTGTTTTGGTTTATTTTACTTTATTTTACATTGAAAATTTTTATTTGACTTTATTTGATTTGTTTTGGTTTGGTTTATTTAGTTTTAATTTATTTTCCATTTAAAAATTTTTATTTCATTTTATTTTGCTTTGGTTTCTTTTGTTTCATTTTATTTTCCACTTAAAATTTTTATTTCATTTTATTTTGCTTTGGTTTCTTTTGTTTCATTTCCTTTTACATTTAACATTTTTTATTTGACTTTATTTGATTTGTTTTGGTTTGGTTTATTTCGTTTTAATTTATTTCACATTTAAACATTTTATTTCATTTTATTTTATTGTGATTTGTTTTGGTTTGGTTTATTTCACTTTGTTTCATTTTATTTCATTTCGTTTTGGTTTATTTCATCATTTTAAATTTCAAAACTTTATTTTCTTTTGTTTTATTCTACATTTAAATTTTTTATTTGACTTTATTTTAGTTGCTTTGGTTTGGTTTATTTTGCTTTAACTTATTTTACATTTTCAAAAATGATTTCATTTTATTTTATTGTGGTTTATTTGGTTTTGTTTTGGTTTACATTATTTGGTTTTTGGTTTATTTTATTTTATTTTTTTGTTTTATTTAATTTTGTTTTATTTTATTTTATTTGAAATTTCAAACCTTTATTTTCTTTTATTTTCTTTTATTTTATTTTATTTTATTTTTTATTTTATTATATTACTTTATTTAATTTATTTTTATTTTACTTTATTTGAAATTTCAAAACTTTGTTTTCTTTTGTTTTCTTTTGTTTTGTTTTATTTTAATTTATTTATTTTATTTTATTTTATTTTATGATTGAATTTATTTTTATTTGACTTTATTTTATTTCTTTTGTTTTGTTTAATTTTCTTTTAATTTATTTTACATTTAAAAAAGTATTTCATTTTATTTAATTTTGGTTTATTTTCTTCATGTGTCTTTTATTTTGTTTGAATTTCTTTTACATTTTAAATTTTTTCTTTCATTTAATTTTATTTTGGTTTATTTTGTTTTGTTCTGTTTTGTTTTGTTTAAATTTATTTTACAGTTAAGAAATTTTATTTCATTTTATTTTATTTTGGTTTCTTTTCTTTTGGTTTGTTTTATTTTGTTTGAATTTATTTTACAGTTAAAATTTTTTCTTTCATTTTACTTTGGTTTATTTTCTTTTGTTCTAATTTATTTTACATTTTAAAACATGATTTAATTTTATTTTATTTTGGTTTCTTTTCTTTTGGTTTGTTTTATTTTGTTTGAATTTATTTTACATTTAAAAAATGTCCTTTCATTTCATTTTATTTTGTTTTGTTTTGTTTTATTTTATTTTAATTTATTTTACAGCTACAAATTTTTATTTCATTTTATTTGATTTTGTTTTATTTTCTTTTGGTTTGTTTTATTTTGTTTGCATTTATTTTACATTTAAAAGTTTTTCTTTCATTTTACTTTGGTTTATTTTGTTTTCTTTTGTTTTGTTCTAATTTATTTTACATTTTTAAAAAATGATTTAATTTTATTTTCTTTTTGGTTTCTTTTCTTTTGGTTTGTTTTATTTTGTTTGAATTTATTTTACATTTAAAAATTTTAATTTCAATTCATTTTGGTTTATTTTGTTTTGGTTTGTTTCATTTTGTTTGAATTTATTTTAGATTTAAATTTTTTTCTGTCATTTCATTTTATTTTGGTTTATTTTATTTTGTTTTGTTTTATTTTCTTTTAATTTATTTTACTGTTAAAAATTTTTATTTCATTTTATTTTAGTTTAGTTTAGTTTCTTTTGGTTTGTTTTATTTTGTTTGAATTTATTTTACATTGAAAATTTTTAATTTCAATTCATTTTGGTTTATTTTGATTTGTTTTGTTTTATTTTGTTTTAATTTATTTTACATTTAAAAATATTTCATTTCATTTTATTTTCGTTTATTTTCTTTTGGTTTATTTCATTTGGTTTTGGTTTATTTTATTTTAAATTTGAATTTTTTTTTCTTTTCTTTTCTTTTTCTTTTCTTTCTTTTTCTTTTCTTTTCTTTTCTTTTCTTTTCTTTTCTTTTCTTTTACTTTATTTTACATTTTTAAATTGGATTTGATTTCATTTTACTTTATTTTGTTTTGATCTATTTTACTTTGGTTTGGTTTGGTTTACTTTAATTTACAATTTAATATTTTCCTTTATTTTCCTTTATTTTATTTTGGTGCTTTTTGTTTTATTTTGTTTTGGTTTTGTTGTTTCATTTTACTTTATTTTACATTTCAATTTTTTTTTTTACATTTTACTTTGTTTTACTTTGGGTTTTTTTAATATTATTTTGTTCTGGTTTATTTTGTTTTGTTTTAGTTTTGGTTTGGTTTGGGTTTATTTTTCTTTTGTTTTGTTCCATTCTTTTAATTATTTTTCACTTCTTTTATATTCTTTTTCTTTCTGTTGTTTCTTTTTCAGCTTCTTCATTTTTTTCCTTCTTTAAGTTTTTACTTTTTAAATTATTTTTTCTTTTTTCCTTTTTATTTTTTTACTTTCTAAATTATTTCTTCTTTTTTCCTTTTTATTTTTTTTTTACTTTAATGTTGCTTTTATAAATTTTTTATTCTTTTACTTTTATTTTTTCTTTCTTTATGTTTTAAATAATATTTTATTTCCTCTTTTTTCATTCTTTTTCTTTTTTTGTTTATTCCTTTTTTAGTTCATTTTTTCTATTTTGATAAATTTATTTTGTTTTTCTTTTCTATTACTCTTTTTTTATCTCCTTTATTCTATTTTTTTATTATTTAATTTTTCTTTATTTATTTATTTCAGTTTTTCTATTCTTTTATTTATTTATTTTTATTTCTCATTTGCATTTCATTTATTCTACTTTTAAAATTTATTTCGTTTTTCTTTATTTATTTTTTAATTTTATTTTTTCTATTCTTTATTTATTTTTTATTTCTTTTTTTTTATTTCATTTTTTCTATTCTTTGTTTATTTTTTATTTCTCATTTCAATTTCATTTTTCTATTTTTAAATTAATTCCATTTTTCTTTTTTTATTTCTCTTTTTTATTCCATTTATTCTCCTTTTAAAATTTATTTCGTTTTTCTTTTTCCATTTCTCTTTTTTATTTTATTTTTTTCTATTCATTATTTATTTTTTATTTTTCACTTAATTTTCATTTCTCCTCATTTTTAATTTATTTCATTTTTCTTTTTTTATTTCTCTTTTTTATTTCATTTGTTCTCTTTTTAAAATTTATTTCATTTATCTTTTTTACTTTTCTTTTTTCATTTATTTATTTGATTTTTCTTTCTTCATTTTTTTCTATCTTCATTTTTTTCTCTTTTAAAATCTTCTTTCATTTATTTCATTTTTCTTTGTTAGTTTTAATTTATTTCTTTATTTTCTTTTCCTTTTTTAATTTTTAATTTTTTTTTCATTAATTTCATTTTTCTTTTTTCTTTATATCATTTCAGTTTTCTTTTTTCCTTTACTTGTTTTTTTTCCTTTTTTTATTCGAGTTTTTCTCTTTTTTTTTTTCATTTATTTCATTTTTCCTTTTTCATCATTTAATTTTTTTTCTTTTATTTTTCCTCTTTTAAACTTCGAAATTTAATTAAATTTTTCTCTTTCCATTTTTTTAATTTCATTTTTTTCTATTTGAATTTTTTTTCTCATTTATTTTACTTTTATCTTTTTTTCATTTATTTAATTTTTCTTTTTTATTTACTTTATTTTTTCTCTTTTAAACTTTAAAAAATATTTCTTTTTTTATTTCATTTTTTTCTCTTTGATTTTTTTTTCCATTTATTTAATTTTTTTCTATTTATTTCATTTTTCTTTTTTATTATTTAATTTTTTTCTTGTAATTTTTCTTTTATTTTAAAAAATTATTTCCTGTTTCTTTTTTTCATTATTTATTTTTGCCTTTTTTAATTCTTTTTTTCTCTTTGAATTTTTTCCATTTATTTTTTTCATGATTTTATTTTTCTTTATTTCATTGTTTTATTTTTTATTCTTTTTTCTCCTTTTTCCATTGTTTTATTTTTATTCCTTTCCTTTTTCTGTTGTTTTTTTTTCTCATTCTTTTTTCACTCTTTCTTCTTTTCATTCATTATTCACCAGTTCCCCCTCCCCCAATTCATTTTTCCCTCCTTTCTACCAACAAAAAGTGGAACTCTTTTAAGGGTGAGACAAAGAGAACAGTCTGGAAGCTTCCTGCTCTCCTCCAAATCTTGTTGTGATGGCAAGGTAAAAAGTCCAAGTTCCAGGAAAAATGTCCAAGTCCCAGGAAAAATGTCCAAGTTCCAGGAAAAAAAGTCCCAGTCTCAGGAAAAATGTCCAAGTCCAAGGTAAAAAGTCCCAGTCCCAGGAAAAATTTCCAAGTTCCAGGAAAAAAAGTCCAAGTTCCAGGAAAAAAGTCCAAGTCCCAGGAAAAATGTCCAAGTTCCAGGAAAAAAAGTCCAAGTTCCAGGAAAAAATGTCCAAGTCCCAGGAAAAATGTCCAAGTTCCAGGAAAAAAAGTCCAAGTCCCAGGAAAAAATGTCCAAGTCCAAGGTAAAATGTCCAAGTCCCAGGAAAAAAGTCCAAGTCCCAGGAAAAATGTCCCAGTCCCAGGTAAAAATGTCCAAGTCCAAGGTAAAAAGTCCCAGTCCCAGGAAAAATTTCCAAGTTCCAGGAAAAAAAGTCCAAGTTCCAGGAAAAAAGTCCAAGTTCCAGGAAAAAAAGTCCAAGTTCCAGGAAAAAAGTCCAAGTCCCAGGAAAAATGTCCAAGTTCCAGGAAAAAAAGTCCAAGTTCCAGGAAAAAAGTCCAAGTCCCAGGAAAAATGTCCAAGTTCCAGGAAAAAAAGTCCAAGTCCCAGGAAAAAAAGTCCAAGTCCAAGGTAAAATGTCCAAGTCCCAGGAAAAAAGTCCAAGTCCCAGGAAAAATGTCCCAGTCCCAGGTAAAAAGTCCAAGTCCAAGGTTAAAAGTCCAAGTCCAAGGAAAAAAAGTCCCAGTCCCAGGAAAAAAGTCCAAGTCCAAGGTAAAAAATCCCAGTCCCAGGAAAAAAAGTCCAAGTCCCAGGAAAAAAGTCCAAGTCCAAGGTAAAAAGTCCAAGTCCAAGGTAAAAAGTCCCAGTCCCAGGAAAAAAGTCCAAGTCCCAGGAAAAATGTCCAAGTTCCAGGAAAAAAAGTCCAAGTTCCAGGAAAAAAAGTCCCAGTCCCAGGAAAAAAGTCCAAGTCCCAGGAAAAAAGTCCAAGTCCCAGGAAAAATGTCCACGTTTCAGGAAAAAAAGTCCAAGTCCAAGGTAAAAAAGTCCCAGTCCCAGGAAAAAAAGTCCAAGTCCCAGGTAAAAAGTCCAAGTTCCAGGAAAAAAGTCCAAGTCCAAGGAAAAAAGTCCAAGTCCCAGGAAAAATGTCCAAGTTCCAGGAAAAAAAGTCCAAGTCCAAGGAAAAAAAGTCCAAGTCCCAGGAAAAACGTCCAAGTCCCAGGAAAAAAAGTCCCAGTCCAAGGAAAAATGTCCAAGTCCAAGGAAAAAAGTCCAAGTCCCAGGAAAAATTTCCAAGTTCCAGGAAAAAAAGTCCAAGTCCCAGGAAAAAAAGTCCAAGTCCAAGGAAAAAAAGTCCAAGTTCCAGGAAAAATGTCCAAGTCCCAGGAAAAATGTTCAAGTTCCAGGAAAAAAAGTCCCAGTCCCAGGAAAAAAAGTCCAAGTCCCAGGAAAAATGTCCAAGTTCCAGGAAAAAATGTCCAAGTCCAAGGTAAAAAGTCCAAGTCCAAGGAAAAATGTCCAAGTCCCAGGAAAAAAAGTCCAAGTCCCAGGAAAAATGTCCAAGTTCCAGGAAAAAAAGTCCCAGTCCAAGGTAAAAAGTCCAAGTTCCAGGAGAAAAAGTCCAAGTTCCAGGAAAAATGTCCAAGTCCCAGGAAAAATGTCCAAGTTCCAGGAAAAAAAGTCCAAGTCCCAGGAAAAATGTCCATGTCCCAGAAAAAAAAGTCCAAGTCCCAGGAAAAAAAGTCCAAGTTCCAGGAAAAAAGTCCAAGTTCCAGAAAAAAAAGTCCAAGTTCCAGGAAAAATGTCCATGTCCCAGAAAAAAAAGTCCAAGTTCCAGGAAAAATGTCCAAGACCCAGGAAAAAAGTCCAAGTCCAAGGTAAAAAGTCCAAGTCCCAGGAAAAAAGTCCAAGTCCAAGGTAAAAAGTCCCAGTCCCAGGAAAAAAGTCCAAGTCCCAGGAAAAATGTCCAAGTCCAAGGTAAAAAGTCCCAGTCCCAGGAAAAAAGTCCAAGTTAAGCTTGGTGAAGAGCTTGTGGGAGAACAAACCAGCCCCAAAATGCTCCTAAAGGCAGTGAAAAGGCACAGAGCTGCTGGAGAGGAACAGCTCTGCCTGTGCCAGGGAGCTACAGACTGCGTTGGGTTGCAAGGCACCTTCCAAGGTCACCCAGCAGCAGCCTCGGCTCCTGCTTCCCTTCCTGATCTTCTCACAGAGAGGCTGTGGAGCTCCCTCCTGTCCTCCAGCTGAGCTGGGAGGTTTTATGGGAGCTGGGAAATAAAATCAGGAGCAGACAGAAATTCCCTCAAAGCATCAGTGCAGCCCAGGGTTGGGCATGGCACCAGCCCACGGGGTTCAGAGCTTGCCAGGGCATCGAGGCAACCTGCCCAGCTCTGGGCACCTAAAGGTGAGTGATGGAGGCTGGAATCTGGCCCCAGTTCTGCTGCAGCATACAAAGCTCTGACACAGAGATGGTTCCCAAACACATCTCGGGTGGAAACTCCACAGCCTCAGCTCCTGTTTCCTTCCTCATCTCACAGACCGCAAGAGGAGCTGTGGAGTTTCCTCCTTTCCTTCAGCTCCTTCCTCCAGCTGTGGAGCTTCCTCTTTTCTTTCAGCTCCTTCCTCATCCAGCTCCTTCCTTCTCCAGCTGTGGAGCTCCATCCTTTACTCCAGCTCCTTCCTCCTCCAGCTGTGGAGCTCCCTCCTTTCCTCCAGCTCCTTCCTCTTCCAGCTGTGGAGCTTACACCTTTCCTTCAGCTCCTTCCTCTTCCAGCTGTGGAGTTTCCTCCTTTCCTTCAGCTCCTTCCTCCAGCTGTGGAGCTTCCTCTTTTCTTTCAGCTCCTTCCTCATCCAGCTCCTTCCTTCTCCAGCTGTGGAGCTCCTTCCTTTCCTCCAGCTCCTTCCTCCTCCAGCTGTGGAGCTCCTTCCTTTCCTCCAGCTCCTTCCTCCTCCAGCTGTGGAGCTCCCTCCTTTCCTCCAGCTCCCTTCTCCTCCAGCTGTGGAGCTCCTTCCTTTCCTCCAGCTCCTTCCTCCTCCAGCTGTGAAGCTCCCTCCTTTCCTCCAGCTCCTTCCTCCTCCAGCTGTGAAGCTCCCTCCTTTCCTCCCAGTTTTAGCTGGGGTCAGACAGAAACTCCTAGCAAGCAGCACTGCAGTCCAGTGCTTGCTGTGCTCAGAAGTGGGGATGACACCAACCCAAGGGGTTCACAGCTTGTCAGGGCACTGAGGTGCCCAGCTCTGGTCACCTAAAGGTGAGTGATGGAGGTTGGAATCTGGCCCCAGTTGTGCTGCAGCACACAACAGGCAGGAGATGATTCCCAAACACACCTCAGGTGGAAGCTCACCAGGAATGGGTTTGCTTAGAGGTCTGCTTACCTGTTCAGACCAAAGAGAGCTCTAATTGTGCCAATGATCTCTTGTCCCCTAGAAAAACACTGCAGAGCTTCACTCCAAGCTTTGGAAACCACTTCTCTTGGTTGGCAACAGCCCTGCAGTGCCTCATAAACCCCTTGCCACCCAAAGGCAGGATGATGTGCCCAGAGCTGCACCAGCCCCAACTTCTGGAGTCACAGAAGCATAGAACAGTCTGGGTTGGAAGGGACCTCCAAAGGTCATCCAGTCCAACCCCCTCTGCAGTCAGCAGGGACATCCTCAACTAGATCAGGTTGCCCAGAGCCCTGTTGGGCTGTTTTAACCTCATGTGGCAGAAGAGCAGCAACCAGCTGAGTGCTAAGCACAGCATTACAGTAACTTAGCATTAAGGGAGCTGCATGCAAGGCTGCAGCAAAGCATCCAGGGGAGGGCTTAGGAGAGCTGCATGCAAGGCTGCAGCAGAGCATCCAGAGGAGGGCTTAGGAGAGCTGCATGCAAGGCTGCAGCAGAGCACCCAGGGGAGGGCTAGGAGAGCTGCATGCAAGGCTGCAGCAAAGCAACCAGGGGAGGGCTTAGGAGAGCTGCATGCAAGGCTGCAGCAGAGCACCCAGGGGAGGGCTGAGGGCAGATCTAGATTAAGTTCAGAGAGCCTAGAGAGAAATCAGCTGGTGAGAGGGGCTGGAAGTTGATGGTATTTAAAGGTCCCTTCCCACCCAACCCAGCCCATGGCAGGGTGGAGTTGATTCCTTGGCATCCAGAAGCCAGGCAGAGGTTTACCATCAGAGCTCCCCAGCTTCTAGCACTGCTGTTTAGAGCATCATGGAATTGTTTTGGTTGGAAGAGACCTCTGAGGTCACTGAGTCCAACCAGCAACCCAACCTCAGCATGGCCACCAAGCTGAGCCCCACAGTGCCATCGCTGTTCATTTCTTAACACCTCCAGGCATGGCCACTCCACCACCTGGGCAGCCTCTGCCAATCCCTGACCACTCTTGCAGCAAAAAATTGTTCCTCATCTCCAACCTAACCCTCCCCTGGCACAATTTCAGGACATTTCCTCTCCTTCTAGCACCTGAGACTAAGGAGAAAAAACATTTTGTGAACATCTCCAGGGACAGTGACTACTGGAGGTGTTGAGGCAAAGCCTGGCTGGGGCACTTAGTGCCATGGTCTGGTTGGTTGGGCAGGGCTGGGGGCTAGGTTGGGCTGCAGGAGCTTGGAGCTCTCTGCCAACCTGCCTGATTCTGTGATTCTATGATCACCTCCCTGCACAAAACTTCACAGCTTTAATCCATATCCATCCTTGATCAAGGGAGCTTCTCCTCCCCCTCTACTCTGCCCTGCTGAGACCTCATCTTGAGCACTGCCTTCAGTCTGGGGCTCCCCAGTCAAAGAGAGTCAAGAATCTGCTGGAGAGGGTCCAAGGGAGGGCTCTGAGGATGATGAGGGGATAGGATCACTGCCTGGGAAGGAGAAGCTGAGGGCCCTGGGGCTGCTTAGACTGGAGAGGAGAAGCCTGAGAGGGGATTGAATCAATGTCTGTAGCTCTCTGAGGGCTGGGGGTCAGCAGGGGGGGACAGGCTCTGCTCACTGCTCCCTGGCACAGGACAAGCAGCAGTGGATGGAAGCTGCAGCACAGGAGGCTCCAGCTCAGCACAAGGGCAACTTCTTGCCTGGAAGGCTCCCAGAGCCTGGCACAGGCTGCCCAGAGAGGTTGTGGAGTCTCCTTGTGTGGAGCCTTTCCAGGCCTGTCTGGATGTGTTCTGTGTGCCCTGAGCTGCATTGGATGGTGCTGCTCAGGCAGGGCTTGAACTGGATGAGCTCTTTGGTTTCCTTCCAACCTCTAACATCCTGTGAGCCTCTGATCCTGCTGCTCCCAGCTCTAGCTGTGATGGCAGCAAGCAGGGGGCTGTGGAAGCCATGGGAGGAACTAGAAAAGGGGCACTGCATGAGGGCTTGTGGATTACCACACTCAAGTTGTGCCAGAGCAGGGTCAGGCTGGATGTTAGGAGGAAGTTTTTTCCCAGAGAGAGTGACTGGCATTGGAATGGGCTGCCCAGGGAGGTGGTGGAGTGGCCATGCCTGGAGGTGTTAAGAAATGAACAGCCATGGCACTGTGGGGCTCAGCTTGGTGGCCATGCTGGGGTTGGGTTGCTGGTTGGACTCAGTGAACTCAGAGGTCTCTTCCAACCAGAACAATTCCATGATGCTCTAAACAGCAGTGCTAGAAGCTGGGGAGCTCTGATGGTAAACCTCTGCCTGGCTTCTGGATGCCAAGGAATCAACTCCACCCTGCCATGGGCTGGGTTGGGTGGGAAGGGACCTTTAAATATCATCAACTTCCAGCCCCTCTCACCAGCTGATTTCTCACTGAAGCCAAGCCTGGCTGGGGCACTTAGTGCCATGGGTTGGTTGATTGGATAGGGCTGGGGTTCAGGTTGGGCTGGAGGAGCTTGGAGCTCTCTTCCATCCTGCCTGATTCTATGATTCTTCCATCCTTGTGCTTACTGCTTGGCAGTGTGGAGAGCTCCCAGCTGCATCCCTGCTGCTCGACACCCACCTTCAGCCACCCCTCAGGGCTGACCTCTTCAGAAAGAGGATGCCAGGTTGGTGCTGAAAGCTGAGCTGCCCTTGCTACCCCCCATCTGAAACCCAACCAGCATCCAGCTGCTTTTCTTTGTCATCTTTAACTCTCCAAGCCTCATCATCTTCCCCCTCCCGTGGCTGTTTGCCTGCCTATCTCTGCCCGTGCTGCTCCCAGCCCTGCCGTACAAGAGCTCTATCGAGTGCCACAAGCTGAGATGCCTTGGCAGCTGTCCACACAGCCGGCAGGAAAACAGCAGACAAGGAGACAAAAAGAAGCTGATCTGCTTCTCTCAGCCTCTGCTGGGGTTGATTTCAAAGAGGCTCCAGTGGGAGCTGTGGGAAGGGACTGGCACTGCTTGGCTGGGGTTGCAATGGAAGCCAAGGCAGCAGAGCGCTGCGGATCCTGCTCCTGGCCCTGCTTGGAGCATCCAGGGGGGTTTGGTGGGCAGCTGCCCCCCCTGGGAGAGCAGCAGGGGCTGTGCTTTGAAGGTGGTTGTGGTTGTGTTGAAGGATGGACTGGATGATCTTAAGGGTCACAGAATGGGTTGGGTTGGGAGGGAGCTCAAAGCTTGTCCGGTTCTAACCCCCCCTGACACGGGCAGGGACACCTCCCACTAGAACAGGATGCTCAAGGCCTCATCCAACCTGGTCCTGAGCACCTCCCTGGGCAACCTGTGCCAGTGTCTCCTCACCCTCCCTCCCTCTGCTCCACAACCTCCCTGGGCAGCCTGTGCCAGTGTCTCCTCACCCTCCCTCCCTGTGGTCCACAACCTCCCTGGGCAGCCTGTGCCAGTGTCTCCTCATCCTCCCTCCCTGTGCTCCACAACCTCCCTGGGCAGCCTGTGCCAGTGTCTCCTCACCCTCCCTCCCTGTGCTCCACAGCCTCCCTGGGCAGCCTGTGCCAGTGTCTCCTCATCCTCCCTCCCTCTGCTCCATGACCTCCCTGGGCAGCCTGTGCCAGTGTCTCCTCACCCTCACTCCCTGTGCTCCACAACCTCCCTGGGCAGCCTGTGCCAGTCTCCTCCCACCCTCACTGCCAACAATTTCTTCCTCATTTCCACTCCCAATCTCCCCTCTTCAAGCTTCAATCCATTGCCTCTCATCCTATCACTCCCAGCCCTTGTCCCAAGCCCCTCCCCAGCTCTCCTTCAGGCACTGCAAGGCTGCTCTAAGGTCTCCCTGCAGCCTTCTCTTCTTCAGGCTAAACAGCCTCAACTCTCCCAGCCTGACCCCATAGGAGAGATTCTCCAACTCTCTGAGCATCTTGGTGGCCTCCTCTGGACCCTCTCCAGCAGCTGCAGGTCCTCCCTGTGCTGGGTTCCCAGAGCTGGAGGCAGTGCTGCAGGGGAGGGCTGAGCAGAGCAGAGCAGAGGGGCAGAATCCCCTCCCTGTGCTGCTGCTCTGCCTGCTCTGCCTGCAGCCAGCACACAGCTGGCTCTGGGCTGCCAGGGACCAGTGCTGGCTGCTGGGCACCTTGGCACCAACTGACACCCCCAAGCCCTTCTCCTCCAGGCTGCCCTCAAGCCACTCCTTGCCCAACCTCTTCTCTAGGCTGCACAACCCCACCTCTCCCAGCCTGTCCCCACAGAGAAGCTGCTCAGCCCTCTGATCATCTGTGTAGCCTCCTCTGGACCCAGAGGTCTCCCTGAGTTTCCTTGTAAGAAGCATCCCAGGAAGGTGAGGACCATCTGGAAGAGCTCAGTCTCCTGTGCCAGTGCCCCTGTGCCAATGCCCCCAACTGAACCCAGCACTCAAGGGGTGACCACAGCAGTGCCAATGCCCAGAGGCACAATCCCTGCCCTGCTCCTGCTGCCTACACCATTGCTGATCCAAACCAGGCTGTTGGTGCCCTCCTTGCCCACCTGGGCACACTTTGGCACATCTTCAGCTGCCAGCCAACAGTCCCAAGTCCTTCTCTGCTGGACAACCTCTCAGCCACTCCAGCTCATCAGGCAGGAAATGTGAGCAGCAGTTTGGAGGGAGGGAAACCAAGACCCCAGGGGATGAATTTCCCTAAGGGAGGGGAGGGGAGAGGAGAGGAGAGGAGAGGAGAGGAGAGGAGAGGAGAGGAGAGGAGAGGAGAGGAGAGGAGAGGAGAGGAGAGGAGAGGAGAGGAGAGGAGAGGAGAGGAGAGGAGAGGAGAGGAGAGGAGAGGAGAGGAGAGGAGAGGAGAGGAGAGGAGAGGAGAGGAGAGGAGAGGAGAGGAGAGGAGAGGAGAGGAGAGGAGAGGAGAGGAGAGGAGAGGAGAGGAGAGGAGAGGAGAGGAGAGGAGAGGAGAGGAGAGGAGAGGAGAGGAGAGGAGAGGAGAGGAGAGGAGAGGAGAGGAGAGGAGAGGAGAGGAGAGGAGAGGAGAGGAGAGGAGAGGAGAGGAGAGGAGAGGAGAGGAGAGGAGAGGAGAGGAGAGGAGAGGAGAGGAGAGGAGAGGAGAGGAGAGGAGAGGGAAGAGAGAAGAGAGGAGAGGGAAGAGAGGAGAGAGAAGAGAGAAGAAGAGAGAAGAAGAGAGGAGAGAAGAGAATCAACCAGGTTGGAAGAGACCTCCAAGATCATCCAGTCCAACCTATCCCCCAGCCCTATCCAGTCAACTAGACCATGGCACTAAGTGCCTCATCCAGGCTTTTCTTGAACACCTCCAGGGATGATGCCTGAGGAAAGCTCAGCAGCAAGAGCAGGGCAAGGCACCAAGACCCAGCTCAGAGCTGCTGTGGCTGGGAAGGACCTTTAAGCTCAAGTCCAACCACTACCTGCCTCTCCCAGGGCCACTATTACACTCAGCTCAGGGTTGGCTCTTTTTGCAGCAGGACTCCACAGCTCTCACCTCTCAGGTGGGGTTTTAAATGACAAGGAGAAGATTTTATAAGGCAGGCAAACCTGTGATTATTTCCTCCCCCCACTCCTGCCCCTCCCTCTTCCCTCTCTCTTCCAGGTGCTCAGCTCAGCTTTGTAACACAAGAACGAACTCCACCTGAGCTGCTGTTGTCCTGCTGTTTCAAACTCTGGTTTCTGTCAATATTGCTTGGGTTTTATCAAGTTACTTACACTTTCCATATGATTCTCTCTTCCTCCCCCCTTTCCCTGCCCCCTCAAGCCCCTCTCCCCCCTCTCAAACTGCTGCTGCCTTTCAGAAGGTTTTGTTTCTCCCACTTCACAGTAAATAGCCTGGAAGTAGAAGAGTCAAAGGCAGGAGGAAAGGATTTGCTTTGTTGTGATGTTTCATATCTGTTGCATTTGTCAATGAGGAATACACAAAGAAAAAACAAAAGGAGGGGAAAAAAACCCACATAAAACCCCCCAAAAAACCCAAAACAAAACCCAGGAAGAAGAAAGAAGAAAGAGGAGAAGGAAATCAGAGAGGTAGGCTGAGAGGACTGCCCTGGACTTGCAGAAGGCAGGCAGAGCTTTACCATCAGAGCTTCCCAGCTGCTAGCAGTGCTCTTTATAGAAGCATGGAGTTGATTTGGGCTGGGAAAGGCCTTTATAAGGTCAAAGAATCATGGAACTATAGAACTGTTTCACTTGGAAAAGCCCTCTCAGGTCATTGAATCCAAGCAGCAACCCAACCCCACCATGGCCATCAAACCACGGCCCCAAGAGCCACGGCCACAGAGTCCCTTCCAGCCCAGCCCATGGCAGGGTGGAGTTGATTCCTTGGCATCCAGAAGCCAGGCAGAGGTTTACCATCAGAGCTCCCCAGCTTCTAGCACTGCTGTTTAGAGCATCATGGAATTGTTTTGGTTGGAAGAGACCTCTGAGGTCATTGAGTCCAACCAGCAACCCAACCCCAGCATGGCCACCAAGCTGAGCCCCACAGTGCCATGGCTGTTCATGGCCCTACCATGGCTCCCAAACCATGGCCCCAAGTGCCATGGACACAGAGTTCTTGGACACCTCCAGGGATGGGGTCTCCACCACCCCCCTGGGCAGGCTGTGCCAATCCTTTATCTTCTTGCAGCAAAGAAATTGTTCCTCAGCTCCAACCCTGGCACTATTTCAGGCCATTTTCTCTTCTTCTATCTGGGGATCATCCAATCCAACCCCCCTGCTCCAGCAGGGCACCCCCAGCAGCTTGCCCAGCAGCACAGTGCCCAGGGGGGTTGGAAGCTCTCCACACAAGGACACTCCACAGCCTCTCTGGGCAGCCTGCTCCAGGCTCCAGCACCCTCACAACAAACAACTTTCTCCTCCTCTTCAGGTAGAACCTCCTGGGCTCCACTTTGTGCCCCTTGCCCTGCCACTGGCCACCACTGGCAAGAGCCTGGCCCCAGGCTCTTGCCCTCCACAGCTCCTTCAGCTCTTGCTGAGCACTGGGCAGATCCCAGTATTCCAGATGTGACCTTAGCAGGGCAGAGTAGAGAGGGAGAAGAACCTCTCTCGATCTCCTGGTCATGCCCTGCTTCATGCCTCCCCAGGACAACACTGACCTTACTGGCCATGAGGCCACATTACTGGCTGATGAGCAACTTGTTGTGTCCCAGCACTGCCAGCTCCTTCTGCCTGGGGGGGGTCACACATAAATGGCAGTCCCAAAACACAGGAGATGTGGCTGTGGTCCCACCAAAGTGGAGCTCTGGCAGCAGGAAGATGCAAAGAACTCAGAATCACAGAATAAAGGTCGATAAAGACCTTGAAGATGATTGAGTCCAACCAAGTCTCTAACTCTGCCAAGGCTGGGGCTAGCCCATGGCACTCAGCACCACATCTACATGGCCTTGGAACCCCTCCATGGATGGGGATGCCACCAGTGCTGTGGGCAGCCTCCTCTCTCAAGGAGAAGAAAGGGCTCCTGCAAGAGTGCTCAGGCATTGGCACAGGCTGCCCAGGGAGGTGATGGAGTCCCCATCCCTGGAGGTGTTCCAGACACCTGTGGCCATGGCACTTGGGGCCATGGTTTGGTGACCATGGTGAGGTTGGGTTGATGATTGGCCTGGATGATTTCCTCTGGAGAAAGATGTGTCCATGGCACTTGGGGATGTGGTTTAGTGGCCATGGTTTAGTGGCCATGGTGGTTGCTGCTTGGGTTTGATGACCTGGGAGGGCTTTTCCAACAGAAGCAACAGTTCTTTAGTTCTCTGAGATCCAGTCTAAAACTCCTCTGGTACAACCTGAGGCCATTTCCCCTCATCCTATCCCTTGTTCCTTGAGAGAAGAGACCAACCCCCACCTGGCTCCAACCTCTTTGCAGGAGAGCCTGAGTTGGAGCTGTTCAGTCTGGAGAGGAGAAGGCTCTGAGGTGACCTCATTGTGGCCTTTCAGTATCTGAAGGGGGGTACAGGGAAGCTGGAGAGGGACTTTTTAGTCTGGAGAGGGACTTTTTAGTCTGGAGAGGGACTTTTTAGTCTGGAGAGGGACTTTTTAGGCTGTCAGGGAGTGATAGGACTGGGGAGAATGGAGCAAAGCTGGAAATGGGGAGATTCAGACTGGATGTTAGGAAGAAGTTGTTCAGCATGAGGGTGGTGAGACATTGGAATGGGTTGCCCAGGGAAGCCTCATCCCTGGAGGTGTTTAAGGCCAGGCTGGATGAGGCTCTGCACATCCTAATCTAGGGCAGGGTGCCCCTGGGCATGGCAGAGGCTTGGAAGTGGATGGTCCTTGTGGTCCCTTCCAACCCTGACTGATTCTGTGATTCTAAGCTGCAGAGTGCCAGAAGCTCTCCCCTGAGCCTCCTTTTTCTCCAGGCTAAACAACCACATTTCCTCAGCAGCTCCTCAACACGAGGCTCCTCCTGCCTGCAAACACAAACCTCAGCTTAACATTCAGCTCCCCAAAGGCCACTGCACCCAGCCCTGAGATCTCCTCAGCCTTTTAATTGCAGTGATTCATTTCCTTCCACCCAGCTCAGCAGATTGCATCGAGACACCCAAGAAGAACCATTCAGAATCAGCTGCCAGATGATTTTCTCTCCTGCACCTCTCCTGCAAGTAAAGAGACTCTTGCAGGACAATGCTCAGAGCTGTTTGCTTGCTCCAGCAAGCCCAAATTGGGTCAGAAATTTGATCTTTTTCTTACAGCTGCCTGGTCCTCTACATCAAATTTGCCTCCCAATGCAGTTGAAACCACAAAGTTAATCAGTTAGTAAAACTTTCCCCTTCCAGGCTGCCTTGATCCCAGGATTTGAAGTCCTTTGCAAAGGTCACTGTTAGAACAATGAGAATTTCCCAGCTGAAATGTTTTCATGGGGATGGGAAAAGGAAAACGTGGGGAAAAAAGAGGAAGAAAAGAAAAAGAAGGGAAGAGGAGGAAAAAAGGAAAAAGGAAAAGAAAAGAAAAGGAAGAGGAAAAAGGAAAAGAAAGGAAAAGGAAGAGGAAAAAGGAAAAGGAAAAGGAAAAGGAAAAGGAAAAGGAAAAGGAAAAGGAAAAGGAAGAAAAAAAAGGAAAAGAAAAAAGGAAAGAAAAAAAGGAAAGAAAAAAAGGAAAAAAGGAAGAGAAAAAAACCCCAATAAGATAAAAGGAAATAAAAAAGGGGGAAAAGGGAAAGAAAAAAGGAAAAGAGGAAAAGAAAAGAGGAAAAGAAAAGAAAAGAAAAGAAAAGAAAAGAAAAGAAAAGAAAAGAAAAGAAAAGAAAAGAAAAGAAAAGAAAAGAAAAGAAAAGAAAAGAAAAGAAAAGAAAAGAAAAGAAAAGAAAAGAAAAGAAAAGAAAAGAAAAGAAAAGAAGAAAGATAAAAGGAAAATATAAAAGGAAATGAAAAAGGGAAAAAAATGAAAGAAAAAAGGAAAGAAAAATGAAAGAAAAAAGAGGAAAAGATGAAGAGAAGAGGGGAGGGGAGAGGAGGGGAGGGGAGGGGGAAGGAAAGGAGGGGAAAGGAGAGGAGGGGAGAGGAGGAGGGAAATAGAAGGGAGGGGGAAGGGAAGGGAAGGGAAGGGGAAAGGAAGGGGAAGGGGAAGGGGAAAGGAGCAGGAAAGGAAGGGGAAAGGAAGGGGGAAAGGAAGGGGGAAGTGGGAAGGGAAAGGGGAAGGGGAAGGGGAAGGGGAAGGGGAAGGGGAAGGGGAAGGGGAAGGGGAAGGGGAAGGGGAAGGGGAAGGGAAGGGAAAGGGAAGGGAAAGGGAAGGGAAAGGGAAGGGAAAGGGAAGGGAAAGGGAAGGGAAGGGAAAGGGAAGGGAAAGGGAAGGGAAAGGAGGAAGAGAAGAAAAAAAAAAGGGAAAAAAATAAAACCAAACAGAAGAAAAAAAGGGGGGGGGGGGGGGGAAATGAAAAGTAAAATAAAGAAAAAGAAAAAGAAAAAGAAAAAGAAAAAGAAAAAGAAAAAGAAAAAGAAAAAGAAAAAGAAAAAGAAAAAGAAAAAGAAAAAGAAAAAGAAAAAGAAAAAGAAAAAGAAAAAGAAAAAAGAAAGAAAAAGAAAAAGATTAAGGAAAAAGTAAAGAAAAAGAAGGAAAAGAGAAAAGGAAAAGGAGCAAAAGGGAAATAAAGGAAACGAAAAAGGGGGAAAATGAAAAGAAAAAGGAAAGAAAAAAGGAAAAATTAAAAAAAGAAAAGGAAAAGAAGGAGAAAAAAAGGAGAAAGACACAGAAAAAAAAAGGGAAGAGCAAAATATTGTCTTGCAGGAGTGGGAACATTCCGGCGGTGGTTGGCAAGCAGGCAGTGAATGAGCTTCTTTGTGGGGAAATATTGAAACCAAGGCAGAGTCAGGCTGTGATTGCCATGCAAATGTTAATGGTGTTTGGAAGCTTCAGAGGGAAAAACTCCTCCTTTGTGCAGCAGCCTCAATATCCATCAGTCCCTCTGCTCTGCAAGCAAACAGCAGTCTGTAGAATAACCCAAACCACCACGGGGACAGGCTCCAAATTACTCAGAAACCTAATTCCCACCCAACTTAGGCACTGAGCAGCTCACTCCAGCTTCGGTTCAATCGCTGCTGTGCCACAGAAGCAATTCCCAGCCCCATTCTTCCCATCCTCTCCCTGCCACCATCACCTGCATCCTTCTTCCCGGCCCTGCCTTGCAGGGGCAGCCACTGAAATATCTCCTGTGGTTGTGTGGCTGCTGCCAAAAGCCCTCCAAGGGGTGGGGGGGTCCTGGGTTGCATCAAGAGCAATGTGGGCAGCTGGGCAAAGGAGGGGGTTCTGCCTCCCTGCACTGCCTGGTGAGACCCCACCTGGAGGGGACTCTGCCTCTCTACACCCTCTGGTGAGACCCCACCTGGAGGGGACTCTGCCTCTCTGCATCCTCTGGTGAGACCCCACCTGGAGGGGACTCTGCCTCTCTGCATCCTCTGGTGAGACCCCACCTGGAGGGGACTCTGCCTCTCTGCATCCTCTGGTGAGACCCCACCTGAAGGGGACTCTGCCTCCCTGCATCCTCTAGTGAGACCCCACCTGAAGTGGACTCTGCCTCCCTGCATCCTCTAGTAAGACCTCACCTGAAGTGGACTCTGCCTCCCTGCATCCTCTAGTAAGACCCCACCTGAAAAGGACTCTGCCTCTCTACACCCTCTGGTGAGACCTCACCTGAAGGGGATTCTGCCTCTCTGCATCTTCTGGTGAGACCTCACCTGAAGGGGACTCTGCCTCTTTGCAACCTCTGGTGAGACCTCACCTGAAGGGGACTCTGCCTCTCTGCACCCTCTGGTGAGACCCCACCTGAAGGGGATTCTGCCTCTCTGCACCCTCTGGTGAGACCACATCTGGAGGGGATTCTGCCCCTCTATACCCTCTAGTGAGACCCCACCTGGAGCACTGTGCCCAGTTCTGGCCCCCTATGACAAGAAAGATCTGGAGGTGCTGGAAGGTGTCCAGAGCAGGGCCAAGAGGCTGATCAGAGGGCTGGAGCTGCTCTGCTGTGGGGAGAGGATGAGAGAGTTGGGGTTGTGCAGTCTGGAGAAGGCTCCAAGGAGACCTCATTGTGGCCTTCCAGTGCCTGGAGGGGGCTACAGGAAAGCTGGGGAGGAGCTTTTTAGGGTGTCAGGTAGTGACAGGACTTGGAGGAATGGGCCCAAGCTAGAGGAGGGGAGGTTGAGATTAGACCTCAGGAAGAAGTTCTTCAGCATGAGGGTGGTGAGAGCCTGGCACAGGTTGCCCAGGGAGGCAGTGGAAGCCTCAGCCCTGGGTGTTTTTAAGGCCAGACTGGATGAGGCTCTGAGCAGCCTGATTCAGTGTGAGGTGTCCCTGCCTGTGGCAGGGAGCTGGAACTGGATGATCCTTGGGGTCCCTTCCAACCCTGGCAGTTGTGTGATTCTGTGACTTGCCCAAGGCAAGCTGGTGGCAGAGGGAAAATACAGCCCAGGAGTGTCACTGTCACTTAGAGGCCAGGTGGACAATGCAGGGATGTAATTGCAAGCAGCCATCCCTGCTTCCACACCTTCCCCCCCCCCAGAGTGGCCTACAGGTGGGGATGGGGAAACCAGCAGGGACCAGATCAAATGATCCTCATTGCCTAAGGGATGGAAGCTAAAAATAACCCCAAACCAAGCTCCTGGCTGCCAGGCTGTGCACCCCTCTGCCAGGGGTAGAGCATGGAAAACACCCAGCCCTGCCACAGCCACACAGCCACGCTCTCTGCTGCTCCTAGGCTGGCTTTAACAGGGGTGGCATTGGGTTTAACCTGCCTGGCACCAACTTTAACCCATTTGGCATCGAGTTTAACCTGCCTGGCATCGAGTTTAACTTGTCTGGAATCAAGTTTAATTCATCTAGCATCAAGTTTAATTCATCTAGCATCAAGTTTAACCCATCTGGCATCGAGTTTAACTTGTCTGGCACCAAGTTTAATTCATCTAGCATCAAGTTTAACCATCTGGCATGGAGTTTAACTTACCTAGCATCAAGTTTAACTTGTCTAGCCTCAGGTTAAACTCATCTAGCATCAAGTTTAAGCCATCTGGCATCAAGTTAAACCCATCTGGCACGGAGTTTAACTTACCTAGCATCAAGTTTAACTTGTCTGGCCCCAAGTTTGACTCATCTAGCATCAAGTTTAACCCATCTGGTATCAAATTTAACCCATCTGACACTGAGTTTAACCCATTTGGCATCGAGTTTAACTTATCTAGCATCAACTTTAACCTGCCTAGCACCAACTTTAACCCATATGTCATGGAGTTTAACCTGTCTGGCACCAAGTTTAAGATGTCTGGAATAGGGATTAACCAACCTGGTATGGATTTTAACCTGTCTGGTACCAAGTTTAACCTGTCTGGCATAGGGTTTAACCCATCTGGCATTGAGTTTAACCCATCTGGCATCGAGTTTAACTTGTCTGGCACCAAGTTTAACCCACCTGACATTGAGTTTAACCTGTCTATCATCAAGTTTAACTCATCTAGCATAGAGTTTAACCCACCTGGCACCAAGTTTAACCTGTCTAGCATCAAGTTTAATGCATCTAGCATAGAGTTTAACCCATCCAACATTGAGTTTAACACATCTGGCATCGAGTTTAGCCCACCTGGCATCGAGTTTAACTCATCTAGTATCAAGTTCAACCCACCTGGCACCAAGTTCACCCCTCTTGGCATCCGGTTTAACCTATTAGACATCAGATTTCATCCACATGGCTTCAAGTTTAACCCACTTGGCATCAGGTTTAACTCACCTGGCATCAAGTTTAACCCATCTGGCATCAAGTTTAACTCTTGTGGCATTGAGTTTAACACATCTGGTATTGGGTTTATCCAAGCTGGCATCAAGTTTAACTTGCCAGTCATTGAGTTTAAGCCATCTGGCTTCTAGTTTAACCCACCTGACTTTGGGTTTAACCAACCTGGCATTGAGTTTTAGTTGTTTAACACTGGTTTTAACCCATTTGATGTCGAGTTTAACCTGTCTGGCACTGAGTTTAACCCATTGGGCATTGGATTTAAACTGCCTGGTATCAAGTTTAATCCACCTGACACAAAGTTTGATGCACCTGACATGAGGTTTAGCCCACTTAGCATCAAGTTTAATCCACCTGGCTTTGGATTTAGCCAGCCTGGCATTGAGTTTAAGATGTTTAACATTGGTTTCAACCCATTTGATGTCAAGTTTAACCTGTCTGGCATCAAGTTTAACCCACTTGGTATCAGATTTAAGCTGTCTGATATCAAGTTTAACCCATCTGGTGTCAAGTTTAATGCACCTGACATGAGGTTTAACCCACCTGACACTGAGTTTAATCCACCTGGCTTTGGGTTTAGCCAGCCTGGCATTGAGTTTAAGCTGTTTAACACTGGGTTTAACCCCTTTGACATCAAGTTTAACCTGTCTGGCATCCAGTTTAGCCCACTTGGTATCAGATTTAAGCTGCCTGATTTCAAGTTTAATCCACCTGACATCAAGTTTAACCCACCTGGCTTTGGATTTAGCCAGCCTGGCATTGAGTTTAAGCTGTTTAACACTGGTTTTAACCCATTTGACATCAAGTTTAACATGTCTGGTGTCAAGTTTAACCCACTTGACATCAGATTTAAGCTGCCTGGCATCAAGTTTAACCCACCTGACATCAAGTTCAACGCACCTGACATGAAGTTTAACCCACCTGGCTTTGGATTTAGCCAGCCTGGCATTGAGTTTAAGCTGTTTAACACTGGGTTTAACCCATTTGACATCGAGTTTAACCTGTCCATCATCAAGTTTAACCCACTTAGCATCGGATTTAAGCTGCCTGGTATCAAGTTCAATCCACCTGGCACAAAATTTGATGCACCTGACATGAGGTTTAGCCCACTTAACATCAAGTTTAATCCACCTGGCTTTGGGTTTAGTCAGCCTGGCATTGAGTTTAAGCTGTTTAACATTGGTTTTAACCCATTTGACATCAAGTTTAACCTGTCTGGCATCAAGTTTAACCCACTTGACATCAGATTTCAGCTGCCTGGCACCAAGTTTAACGCACCTGACATGAGGTTTAACCCACCTGGCACAGAGTTTAATCAATCTGGTTTTGGATTTAGCCAGCCTGACATTGAGTTTAAGCTGTTTAACACTGGGTTTAACTCATTTGACATTAAGTTTAACCTGTCTGGTGTCAAGTTTGACCCACTTGGTATCAGATTTAAGCTGCCTGGTATCAAGTTTAATCCACCTGGCATCAAGTTTAATGCACCTGACACGAAGTTTAACCCACCTGGCTTTGGGTTTAGTCAACCTGGCATTGAGTTTAAGCTGTTTAACACTGGTTTTAACCCATTTGACATCGAGTTTAACCTGTCTGGCATCAAGTTTAACCCATTTGACATCAGATTTCAGCTGCCTGGCACCAAGTTTAACGCACCTGACATGAGGTTTAATGTACCTGGCACAGAGTTTAATGCACCTGGCATGGAGTTTAACCCCCCTGACATCGAGTTTAAGCCCTTCCCCCCCGCCCCAGCATCAGGCGGAGGTTGCTAGCAGCAGCGATGCCCGCCTAGCTAAGCCCGCACGGGTACCCAGGCAGCCAGCCGAGCTGCCAGCCAGCCGAGCAAGCGCTTGCAGAAGCTCCCAGCCAGCTTTGAAGTTCACCTTTCAGCCCAGCAGTGAGTAATTAGAGTCCCCAGCTGTAATTACTTTCTAAAGCTGGGTTTTTAATTGCGCTCCTGCCCCCACCTGCCCCTTTCCCACTCGGAGATGGAAGCTGGGGTTGGGGGTGTGTGTGTGTGTGTGTGTGGGGGGGTCCCTGGCCTCAGTGGCTGTGCAAAGCACAAGAGGTGAAAAGCATTTCTTTATCCTTTTTAATTTTGGCTCGCCCCCCCCCCCCCCCCCCCCCCCCCGCCCCCCCGCCCCACCCTTTTAAGTTTTTCCTTGCTCCACAGAGGGATTTGGGGAGCTGCTGTTCCCCCCTCCCACCTGCCCCAAAGCGCTAACCTCAAACTGAGGGACACAGGACAAGCCTCAGTCCCTCCAGTGGGGGCCTCGAAGGGACCTCCCCCCGCCCAAGGGGATGGAGAGGTGGGGGTTGTGTTTTGGTAGCCCTACCCCAAACTAGACTTGGGGGTGAGGTTGTGGCTGTTTCCCACTCCTTTTCCTGCTCTCCCCCCCCAGCCCTGGATTGCTGCGGGGGCTCCGGAGCAGGCTGCTGGGGGCCGGTATGGCTGATAAGAAGCAAGACCCCCACCCCCCTGCCCCGTTTTGGCGATTAAAGGGGGGTGGGATCCACTCAACTTCTTAATCTGCCCCACTGGTGTGGGGAGCAGAACCCTAATGTGCTGGGGGCGACAGACACCTCCCCAGGTTTAGGGACTGGGGGGGCGGGGGAGGGACGAGACCACCACCCAACTGCTTTATCTGCCCTTGTGTGGGAAGCATCACCTTCAAGTCGTGGAGGTACCGCTGGGGTGGGGAGGGTGTGAGGGAGGACGGAGTGCAGCGGGGGGGCGAGGGAGTGCATCCATTTCTCCCTTGCCAGCGATGCACAAGTGGCTGCTCCCACCTTCCTCTAATTCCCCCCCCCCCCTTCTCTCTCCCAGCTTTGCATTTTTTGGGGGGAGGGGGTCTGTGTGTGCACAAATCGCTGCCCCCCCCCATCCCATCCCAGCTGAGCCATCTCTCAGCTGCGCGCAAGTTACTCCCCCTTCGCCCAGCACTTTCCTTCCCTCCCTCCCCCTTTTTCCCATTTTTCTCCCCCCCTCCCCTCTGTCTTTACCCCCCCCCTCCTCAAAAAGCTGAGCTGCGCCGAGCCTCGCTCCGCCAGTCAAGGCAGAGCAGCCGGGGGAGGAGCTGGGGGGTGGGGGGGGGCGGCGGTGGCGGTGATGGAGCCGGGGATGGAACCGGGAAAGCGAAGCCGGCGGGCGGCGGCGGTGGCAGCAGCAGCAGCAGCAGCAACAGCGGCGGCCTGAAGCCCCCCCGGCGGTGGTGGCATCAGCAGCGGTGGAGCCCACTCCCCAGACAACCTCTTCCCAGCTCCTCCAGTTGATTTACCACCCCCTCCTCTGCTCCGGGAGCCGAGCCCACCCTGAGGAATGAGCGCTTTCCAGGCAGACCTCCTCCTCCTCCTCCTCGGGTGCTTCCTCCTCAGCCAAGGTAGGACCCGCAGCCTGCACTTAGTTTTCTTGCTGTCGGATGGAGATGCGGGCGGGGGAGGGGGTGTTTTGTGTGTGGGGGGGTCCGCGTCTGCTTTTTGCTGTTTGCGCGAAGATTCAGCAATGTTGTGTGGTGTGAGGGGGGGAGAAGGAGAAGAAGGAGGATTGCAGAGTTTCTCAGGCATCCTCGGCGAGGCAGCTCGCTCGGTGGCTTTTCTTCTTGCATGAAAAAAGAGGAGAAGGGGGGGAGGCAGGAGAAAAATCTTCAGCATGCAAATGAGTTCTTTCAGCTCCAGCTCCGTTAATTAGATCGCGTTTGTGTGTAAACACCGGCTTTGCTCAGCAGCAGCCCCCTCCCAGCCCCCCCATCGCCGCCCGGCTCTTGCGCCCGTACCGAGGGATGGTTGCTCGCGGTGGGGAGGGAAGGAGCCGCTTTGGCTGGCAGCAGAGGATGGTTCCATCCTCCCCCCTTCTTGCAGAGCGATTTGCTCCTGGAAAGGGGTGGTTGTGGTGGCGGGGAGAAGAGTTGGTTTGGATGCAGCCAGCCGAAGGGGAGGTGGGGGAGCCCCGGTGATGGTGTTTGGGGGGGGTGTCACAGCCGGCTCCCATCTCCTGACAGCATGGGATTCGGGTGGGAATCTGGAGGAATTCGCCGTGTAACTTTGCTGCCTGCTTCTCTGCCCGCCTGAAAGGGAAAAATAAAGATGGATTCGAGACGGGGGGGGGAGAAGGGTTGGGGCAGCTGTTGGCCATCCTGCTGCGTCCCTGGGCTATCTGTCACCTGTGGAGGACGCCGAGCTTAGAGAGGCAGCCTCAAGCTTCGTCTGGCTGCTGCTGCTCTCAAATGCCATCTGTGTGTCACACCGCCCTGGTCCCGAAGCCAGCTTGGGCGAGGGGAGGGCTTGGATTTGCTTTAAAAAGAAAGAGAGCAAACCAACAAATCAAACAAAACACAAAAAAAAGGGGGTGGGGGTGGGGGGGGGGGCGACACACGCAACCAAACCCCACCCCACCAACCAAGCCCAAACCCACGCAGCTCGTCCATCTGTTGATTAAATGAAGGATAAAACTTTTGGAGAGAGTAGTGCTGCTCAACGGGCAGCTGCCTTTTGAGCTCAGCCAGACGTGATTGCTGAGCACCCTCCCCCCAGAATCACACGCTAGCTTTCCCCCCCCCACCCCCCACCCCTTATTCCCCCAGCAGGGGGATGTTGTGTCTGGAGGCTGCTGAGACTACCCAGGGGAGTTGTGGAGGTAAACAAAACCCTCCTGGATCCCCCTCTAGGTGATCCTGTTCTGGAGGGGGGGAGGGTTGGACTGGACGAGCTTTGGAGGTCCTTTCCAACCCCTAAGACTGTGATTCTGTGGCTGCACTTCTGCTTGCCCTCACCTCTGCCTTTCCCTGGGCTGGGATGTGATGCTGAGGCTCCCACACTCTCAGCCGTCCACCTCCTCCCCTCTTTTTTTTCCCCCTCTTTCTCTCCCCCCCGCTCCCTCTCTCTGCTTGTGCTAATATTCCTTCGGGGTGGAAAAGCTGTGTTTGCCTTTCGCCTTTGCTTCGGCACAAAAGGAGCCTGCTGCGCCTGCCGCGTAGGTTTCTGGCTGAACAAACCCAAACTCTCCCCTGGTGCAGCAGGGCTGGGGGATAGCAGCGATCGGGGAAGCTGCTCCTGGCCTTCTCCCAGCGCTCTCCCGCTTCAGCCCTCAACTCCCCACAGGTCAAACGGCGCTTGGGAGCAGAGCTGAACTTCGCAGCTAGGATCCAGCAGGGTGGTGGTGTTTCTCTTTTATTATTTTTTTTTTCTCCTCCTCCCCTCCCCTCCCCCCCCCATCCCTCCTCTCCCTCCCCCCTTTTTGCAGCCATTATGTTTAATGCACTTTTTTAACCGCGCCGCTGTTCGCAAGCCGCTGCAGCTCCTCCGCTCTGCTGCGCGGAGCCTGAGCTCAGCTGATCTTTCTCCCCCCCCCCCCTCCCTCCTCTCTCTCTCTTTCTCTCTCTCTCCCCCATCATCTGGCACCTTGCTTATTCATGCTGGGTTACGAGGCAAGGCGACAGCATCTCGCAGAGCGTTTTTGGCTGCTGTCTCCTGCAGGATGAGCCCCGACGTTGGTTCCCCTGGAGCCGCTGTTGGCAGTGGCTTGGCAGTCCCCGCTGGGCTGAAGCCGTGCAGAGGGTCCCTAATAGGCTTTGATGCCAAGGAATCCTTCAACCACACATTGCTCTGGGGGAGGAATGGCCTGGATGCAGGAATTGGAGCCTGTTTGTGTCGTGTTTGCCCTGCCTGAGCAGTGGCTGTGGTTGGTATGCCTGAACATGGCATTCACTTTCCATGGGTGAAGGTCTTTACTGGTGGGCTGTGGGTATGGACATGTTTGGAGCCAGAGGATGACCATGCCTGGCTCTGGAAGGAGCTGATGGATCAAAAGTCACTTGGAGGAACGTTTAAAATCCCTTGGCTCTGCTGCTAGGAGTTGGTGGCTTCTTCTCGTGGGCAGGGAGCAGGCAGAATTGTCTTCTGCCTGCAACACCCAAGGGTCATGAAAGGATTTGCTATCATAGGGCAGGCAGGACTTCATTTCCACCAAGCCAAGGGCAGCAGGGGTGGGAGGCTCAGCTCTGCTGGGACCTGGGATTGGGATATTAGTTACAAGCCCACCTGCTTGACCCAAAAGCCTCATGGAAAAGGTGTTTTCCGTTCAGGGCTCTGTGTGCCTTTGCCCTTGGCTTTGTGCTCCATGCCTCCCTGTGGCACGCCAGCATCCTGCTGTTTCTGCAGACCTCGCAGGCTGGAACTTGGGCTTCCAGCTGAGCTTGCAGGAGAGGAAGGTGCTGGCTGCTGCCTGCCTCCTGCTCAGCTGAGGAGGAGCACGATCTCTTTCGCAGCTGTGCCTCTCTTGAGGTGATGTAGGAAGAACAAATTGCCTTCCCTTGAGCATTCTCTGCCTTTCACCCTTGCAAAGGGCCTGAAGCAGGCAGCATTTCCCCTTCCTCAAAGTCGATAGCTCCGTGGCTCCTCTCCAGGGCTGCTTTCTCCCCCGGGGTTCCTGTTCTCCCACCCTCCACAGAAGCTGTCAGGGCCACAGCTTCGTTGGAAGGCGAGACCAAGCCGCAGCACGATTTGCCTCCTGTGGAGACCAGACGTGTGGTGCCCCTCGGCGGGGAGGAATTGATGCTGCCACGAAGCTCTCTGCTTCTGCCTGGTGGATTGCTTACCCCTCCCTCCTCTGCTCCGAACTGGGAGAGCCTGGAAGCCACTGGGAAAAGTACTTCAGCAGTGGGAAAGTGGGGCTGAGAGTAGGAGAGCCTCTGAAGGTGTACCTGCAGCCGCCACCACCTCCTCTTACTGGCCTGTACCAGATGAATTTGGCAGCATCTGAAATGTACCTTGGCTGGGAAGACTTCTGTCTGTCTGGGGCTCTCTTTCCAGAGGCATGTTTGCTTTCCCTCAGGGTGATGGATACTGAGCTCTCCAGGTGTTGCAGGCTGTGTTTTTCTCCTTCACAGTTCACTTGGTTCCTCTCTGCAAGCGAATGCTTTGCAGTCCTCTGTCAGAGGAGCCCACTGTAAGCAGCAGGGGCTCAACTTGCCCCTGGCTCTCATCGGTTCCCCAGGGTAGAGAAGGGGGAAATGATGCTGATGAGAGAAACTCCACCAGTTCCACCTACCACCACTGGGCAGGACCGGGAGATGAGGACTTTGGCACCTCGGGGGAGGTCAGTGGGTGATGGGCAGCAAAAATCAGTGCTCAGGGAGTGCTGAGAGGTGCATTGGGCTGTTTGCTAAACCCAGCAGGTGAACCCCAGCACTGGGGAGCTGCCCGAGAAAGCCCAGAAGTGCCAAGGCAGGCTGCACAAGAAGCGGTGACTGGAAATGGTTGAGGGGAAGGCAGGAAAGGTTTGGCAAGCTGCTGTGTGAAGATGGGAGGTGCTGCCGGTGGCAGGGTGTGGGTTTGGTAGGGGTAGAGGAGTTAACTGCAGGGCAGGGAAGCTAAAGTTAAGCCTCAAGTAAGAGCTGCTGGTGTCCAGCCTGCGGTGTCCTGAAGGAACAGCTCAGGGTTGTCTCCTCCAAGGTCTTGTGTTAACCCAGTTTAGGTCCCTGCAGGCTCCTCGGCGTCAGCCTGTGCCTCCCGCAGCCAGCTCCGCAGATGACTTTGCTCAAAGTGGCTTCCTCGCAGGGTTTCACTGCTCTGAGGCAGAGCAAGAGGGGGAGGAGCTGAGGGGTTGTGTTCAGGTGGCCTTTGGTGGTGGAAGGAGAGCCGTGGAGAAGCACCTGCCCTGCTGCTAAGGCTGCATCCCTGCCAGCCTCCCTCCTGCCGAGATGAGGCAGAGAGAGGTCCCTGGGCAGCTTATGCCCAGCACATCTCGGGCAGGTGTCGATGCCTTCCGTGCCTTCTTTTTTTGGTTTGAGGGGCACCAAGCAGAGTAGAAACGTGCCCAGAAATCCCTGGCAGCTCCCAGCACTGCGTGGCACCAGCTCCTGGTCCCTCTGTAGTCAGGCTGCGTGCTGGAGTGACAAAGCTGCCTGCTCCTCTCTCTTTTGTAGCTGTAAATAAAGGGGAGAGGCCGACGTGGCCCTCAGGTTGTGAGCTGGCTGAGGATCAAGGAGTGGGAATAAACTGTTTTGCTAGCAGCAGGCTGTGATGGAGAAGTGTGGCTTGCTTCAAACCCCGGATTTAATGATTGGCTCTGGAGTGCTCCTGGCTTTCAGCTCCTCAGCCTGCCGGGCTGCTGGAGAATTGGCTTTCCAGGAGCCCTCTGGCAGGATTGAGGAACCTTTCCCCCTCCCACTCTTTTGTTTATTTTAAAGAGCAGCACATTTGTAACAATAAGTGGTGAAGACACTAATTGAGCCTCTGTTGTGGAGGAGCAAAAGTCTTTCCTTTGACTTCCTCTGGCTGGAGTGGGTGGGGGGGTGTGAATCTGCAAGATTGCATCAGGTTGGAAGGGGACCCTCAGAGGTCATCTTGTCCTACAGCCCTGCAGGCAGCAGGGACTCCTCCATCTAGATCAGGCTGCTCTGGTCCACATCGAGGCAGATCTTGAATGCCTCCGGGGATGGGGCACCTCAACCACATCCCTGGGCAGCTTGTTCCAGCGTCTCACCACCCTCATTGTGCAGTTTCCTCCTGATGCCCAACCCAAATCTCTCCTGCTCCAGTTTTAACCCGTTGCACCTCATCCTACCACCACAAACCCTCCTGAGCAGCCCCTCCTCAGCCTTCCTGTAGGAGCCCTTCAGATACTGCAATCCATCACCTGAAGAATCCAATACAAACATCCCAGGCAATGTGTGGGGTTATTTGTCCCTAGGCTATGAAGAAATGAGTTTTAAAGCCCCTGATGCCCTTCCCAGGCAGGAGTTGAATCCTGGTGCTGCTCAGAGCTTGGCGGGGGGGTGGGGATGGTCTCTATTCCTCTGCTTCACTGCACCTCGGAGTATGTTTGTTGCTTCCAACCACTCGAAGTGGGGAAGAGGAAGACTCCCACTTCTGAATCGTGCATTGTGGTAGGACAGAGCAAACGCTGCCTGCTGGCCTTGGAAACTGTGCCCTAACAGATGTCCTGCTTCAATATCCCCTTTGAGCGTGGTCGAGGCTGTTTATTCAGGGCTGGCAAGGGCCCTGCTCGAGTATTTGCCTTTCCCTGGTGGCAGCAGCAGCAGCAGCAGCAGCCTCTAACGTGGAGCAGAAGGAGCTGTTGGTCAGTTGGTTCTTGCTTTGCCAAGCTGCTATTAAACAGCTTCACATCTCCGTGTGCTTGGAGCGTAGCTCCCAGCCACGGGCTCTGGGCGTCCTGCCTCTTCCAGCATCACATGGCTGCCTCTGTAGGAGGTGGAAGGTTTGCATTGTTAAATTCAGATGCTGACTTCAGGAGGGAGATCTTCATGTGCTCCTTCAACGCCTCCACTTGCAGCCAGAGCTCCAAGGAGCTGCTGGGCTGCTGCTTTTGGGGCTGGATGGGGTTGGGGTTTGGGGGCTTGGCCGTAGCTGCTGTCTTGAATTGTCTTTTCTGTTCACTTGGTGTCTGGTGGAGATGCAGGTCTGAGATGTGGTCAGCTGGTGGCTAACTCACTCCTGGAGTGCTGCTGACCTCATGTTCTCCTGTCTGTTGTTCTTGTTGGTCTCAATATGACCTGTGGCATATGCTGAACACATTGAGGCTGGAGATGAGGAAGGGATTGTTTAGAGTGAGGGTGGGGAGACACTGGGACAGGCTGCCCAGGGAGGTTGTGGATGCCCCTTCCCTGGAGGTGTTCAAGGCCTTGAACAGCCTGGAAGATGAACCTGGGCATTGAAACTAGATGATCTTTGAGGTTCCTTCCAACCCAAACTACTCTGTGAATCCCTGCTTGGATGTGCCAGGGTCTGACTGGATGCTGCAGAACCTAAAGGCTGAAGGTTTAAGAGTCCTTTTGGGTGGTCAGCTCTGTCCCTGTGGAAGGGGAAGTGCAGAAGATGTTGGATAATATCTTTTTACAAGCCTTATGAGGAGAGGCTGAGGGAGCTGGGGGGGTGCAGCCTGCAGCAGAGGAGGCTCAGGGCAGAGCTGATTGCTGCCTGCAGCTGCCTGCAGGGAGGCTGTAGCCAGGTGGGGTTGGGCTCTGCTGCCAGGCAGCCAGGGACAGAAGAAGGGGACACAGCCTCAAGTTGTGCCAAGGCAGGTTGAGGGTGGATGTGAGGAGGAAGTTATTGTCAGAGAGAGTGATTGGCATTGGAATGAGCTGCTCAGGGAGCTAGTGGAGTGCCCATCCCTGGAGGTGCTCAAAGGGTACATGAGGCACTTAGTGCCATGGTCTGGTTGGTTGAGCAGGGCTGGGTGCTAGGTAGGGCTGCAGGAGCTTGGAGCTCTCTTCCACCCTGCTTGATTCTATGTTTCCAGGGGCTGGCTGCCCAGCAGGATGCACACTGCCAGGGCAAGGAGCCTTGTGCTGATGACAGGTGGAACATGCACCAAGGGTGGAAGGGATGAACTTCCCCACACTTTCAGCTCCAGGACATTAGCTTTGTGCCGTGGGTCCAATATGACTTTCTTACCCTTGAAGAGCAGGGTTTGGAGTCCCACCTTGCATTCTGGGTGAGCTATTCCCTCATTAATATCACCTTAATTCATTAAAAGCTCAGACCTGAAGGGACTGGATGCTCCTCAGGTTCCCCCCCTTCCCCCTCCTCAAGGAAAGAGAATGAGTATTCAGGCTGTACCCTGCCAGTCAGTAAATGTCAATATTGGATAAGTGTTTCCTTTATATCGCTGCAATTTAGCATAAGCTGCTTGGAAACAAATGTCTTCCATAAGCATGAGGTGTTTCAGTAAGTACACAGTCAACACTGCTCCCAGGATTAAATAAATGTCAGCCCCTCTTGTGTGCTCAGCAGCCAGTGAAGACAGCTTGAACTCGCCCAACGGCGCCGCGCCAGCGGGAGGCAGCTGGGCAGGCTCCACCGACAGCCTGGGAGGGGGAGGACTTAGGCAGGGCTTGGAGGTACCTGGATGCTAAAGGGGATGCAGACGTGGGGGCTGCAGAAGCACCTTGCAGCAGGGGATGGAGTCGTAGAACTGCAGAGTTGATGTGGTTGGGAAAGACCTTGAAGGTTGTGTCCGAACAGGCTCTTTAAATCACAGAATCAGGCAGGTTGGAAGAGAGCTCCAAGCTCATCCAGTCCCACCTAGCACCCAGCCCTGGCCAATCAACCAGACCATGGCACCCCTGGCGTTCAGCACCGCATTGCTGCCTCTTGGGAGCACCTCCAGGGGGGAGCACTGGACCCAGCTCCCTGGGCAGCGCAGCCTGGGCTAGACTTTGGGAGCCTTTCAGGGGAGAAACTTCTTCTCATGGCCAACGCCCCTTAGTGCAACTTGAGGCCACTATCCCTTGTCACTAAGAAGAAGAGCCCAACCCCCACCTCACTGCATCCTCCTTTCAGGGAGTTGAGAGCCAGAAGGTCTCCCCTCAGCCTCCTTTGCCTCAGGTTGAACAACTCCAGCTGCTCCTCATGAGGCCTGTGCATCTAGAAAGTTGGTGACATGAGGAGCAAAAGATGGTGGAGCTCCCTCCCAGTCTCAGGTCTGCTTTTTGGTACTGGATGGCAACCCAAAGACAAATGTTGGCTTGAGCAGGTGGAGTTGCTGGATCCCTTCTGCAGACCTCCCCAAGCTGCTTAGATGAATCTGCCTCTGCCTTTCCCAGGGCAAACTGGGAGCTGCTCAACTGCTTGGCCAAGGGGATGAGGCTTGGTCTCCACCTGCTTTGTGGTGAGGGGCACAAATGTTGTGCTTTGAGAGGAGTTGGCCAGCTCTGAGCTTACCCAGTGGGTGCTGAGGGATGTGGTTTAGCAACAGCCTTGGGGAGTTAGGTGGTGGTTGGGCTTGCTGAGCTTCAAAGCCTTCTCCAACCAAAAGGGTTCTGTGATTTTTGGGAGTCTCTGAGATGGTTCATGCTGGCAAGGCTTGTGCAGGGGGAGGTGGATGGAGGGAGATGGTCACCTTTGGCTGCTCTGCCTTCAGCTTGCTGATGAGAGGTTCTCACTGCCAAGCAGGTGTCTGGCTTCTGTGAAGGGATCTAAATCCAGGCAGCACATGGGAGTGTAACTCCACTGTCAACAGAGGCTTGAGTCCTTTCTTCAAGCCAAACCCTGCAGCCCACCCCTCCCTTTCCATCCCCCCCCCCCCCCCCAAGCCTGAGATGCTGCTGGGTGCTGCCTTGGCCAACCCATGGCAAGGAGATGAAATCTGGATGCAGTTGGGGGGGGGGGGGGGGGGGGGGAGGGCTGGGCTGGATGTGCTCCCAACAATGCAAACCTGCTCCTCTCTCCCCAGCTGGCACAGTGCTGGCTGTAGCCAACTTGTCCCCAGCTGCCCAAAACCAGCTGAGGGCAGAATGGTTTAGCAGGCAGATGAACCTCAGCAGCTCCTCTGGTGCCTGTCCCTGCCTCTGCTCTGGGTGGACCTGCAGAGTGGGTGCCCAGGCTGTGGCTGTCCCAGGTGACTTCAGCAGAGCATCCCTGCCGTGTCCCAGCAGCTCAGAGGCTTTTGCAGCGCTTGAGCTCCTCATCTACAACCATCCAAAAGCAGCTCCCGGGTGTGTGGGTGTCCTAAATAAGGAGGAAGGCAGCGCCGGGGGTGCAGAGGGGAAGGAAGAGCCGAGGGTTGTGTTGCTCGGACCGGGTCAGTTGGCAGCTTCCAGGCGGCTTCAGCTTCTCCTTTCGCCTTCAGCCTGGCGGTGGCAGCAGCAGCGCTCGCATGGAGCCCGCTCCGACCCGCCGGAGCCAGGCTGCTCGCCGGGGGTGCCCGAGGCTGGGGGTTCGGCACCCAACACCCTTCCCCCTTCTGTGCTGCACGGAGCTTGTTTGAAGGTGTTGGTGAGGAGGAGACTTGAGGGTCTCCTGAAGTCCCCCTCCTCCTGCCAAGCAGCGAACCCCCCTCCCACCCCACCTTGCATCTCCGGGCGGCAGGGGCAGATGCTGCTGAGGTGACCCTGCCAGGGAGCACAGAGTGAGGGGGCAGGAGTGGGGGGTACGGGGCTGTGTCTGCCCCACTGCTTCTTGCCCACCCATCCGCCCCCCCGTGAGAAATGCTGCTGGTTTTGGCAGCGCCAAGGTGGGGAACCCCTCAGGGGCTCCTGCAGCAGGGCTCTGGATGCCACCACTGCTTGGCCAGCGGTGCCTTGCTGGCTTGTTCCTTGCTCTCTCTCCCCATCTGGGCGCTGAGGTGTGACTTTTAAGGCTCCTGTCCTCTCCTGGCTGTGTCTTTAACAAGCTGGGAGTGATGGGGGCCACCCTACCCCCCCACAAACACACACACCCCCCTGCAAGTGCCAGAGGAACGGAACCAAGAGCTGCTAAAATTAGGCACAGCTGTTGGCAGTGTTTTGTCCTCCCGAGCACAGAGGCTGACAGTGTCTCTTGCTTCTTCCTCAGCTTGTCCAGAGCCTGAAAAGGTTTAAGATATCAAAGCATTGAGTGGCTGTAAATTAACTCCTTGTGTTGAAGCTGAAGCTTGACTCGAGCGAGATGCTGCAGCCCTGCGCTTGCAAGGGGATGGATTTCCTGCAGCTGCTTTTATTGGCACTCGTGAGAATTACAGCAGGGCAGAGTGGTTGGGATGGGAAGGGACCTCTGGAGATCACCAAGTCCAAGCCCACTACTAAAGCATAAAATGATAGAACCAGTCAGGGCTGGAAGGGAGCACAAGGAGCAGGCAGTGCCAACCCCTGCCATGCCCAGGGACACCCTACCCTAGAGCAGGCTGCACACAGCCTCAGCCAGCCTGGCCTCAAACACTCCAGCCATGGGGCCTCAACCCCCTCCCTGGGCAACCCATTCCAGCCTCTCACCACTCTCCTGCTCAACAACTTCCTCCTCACCTCCAGCCTCACTCTCCCCACCTCCACCTTTGCTCCATTCCCCCCACTCCTGACACTCCCTCACAGCCTCAAAAGTCCCTCCCCAGCTTTTTTGGAGCCCCCTTCAGACCCTGCAAGGCCACAAGAAGGTCCCCTGGGAGCCTCCTCTGCTCCAGCCTGCACAGCCCCAACTCTTTCAGACTGTGCTCACAGCAGAGCTGCTGCAGCCTCTCAGCATCCTCCTGGCTCTGCTCTGGACACTCTCCAGCATCTCCACAGCCCTCTTGTCCCAGGGGCTCCAGAGCTGGATGCAGCACTCCAGGTGGGGTCTCACCAAAGCAGGGCACCCCCAGCAGCTTGCCCAGCAGCACAGTGCCAGGGGGGTTGGAAGCTCTCCACACAAGGACACTCCACAGCCTCTCTGGGCAGCCTGCTCCAGGCCTTCAGCACCCTCACAACAAACAACTTTCTCCTCCTCTTCACATACAACCTCCTGGGCTCCACTTTGTGCCCCTTGGTCTGCCACTGGGCACCACTGGCAAGAGCCTGGCTTCTGTGCTCCACAACCTCCCTGGGCAACCTGTGCCAGTTTCTTGCCAACCTCACTCCTTTCTCACATCCACTTTGAGTCTCCCCTCTGCCACTCCAAACCCATTCCTCCTCCTCCTCTCATTCCCAGACCTTCTCAACAGTCCCTCCCCAGCCCTCCTGCAGCCCCCTGCAGCTCCTGCAAGGCCACTCCAAGCTCTCCTGGAAGCCTTCTCCTCTGCAGGCTGCACAGCCCCAACTCTCTCAGCCTGTGCTCAGAGCAGAGCTGCTGCAGCCCTCTCAGCATCTTGGTGGCCTCCTCTGGGCTGGCTCCAACACTTCCATGTCCTGCTTGTGCTGGGGGCTGCAGAACTGCCCCCAGGACTGCAGGTGGGGTCTGAGGAGAGCAGAGCCAAGGGGCAGAATCCCCTCCCTTGCCCTGTGCCCACACTGCTCTGGCTGCAGCCCAGCACAGGCTTGTGTCTGGGCTGCACTCACACTGCAGGCTCCTGTGGAGCTTTTCATCACCCCAGACCCCACATCAGTCTCCTCAGGGCTGCTCTCTATATGTTCAGTACTGGACAAAGCTCTGGGCAGCCTGATCTAGTGAAGGATGTCCCTGCTGACTGCAGAGGGGTTTGAACTGTATGAGCTTTGGAGGTCTCTTCCAACCCAGCCCATCCTATGATCTGCTCTTCTGAAAGCCCCTTTGTGACCTGTTGGATACTGGGAAGTATGGAACAATTGGGAAGGTTCCAGTGGCACTTCTCAGGCTCTGGGGCAGTGAGAAGGGACCAAAGAGGCAGCTGAGGAGGTTGCTGGGCAGTGGTGGGGGTGGTGGCAGCTTCTATCCCCTGGTTTTTAATAAAGGTGATTAAGGCCCAACACAGCTGGAGCCCTCCACGTGGAGACCAGGAGAGGAAATTGCAGAAGCTTCTTAAGTTAATGAGGCTGTGTGATAGAAATGAGGCTTAATGAGCAGAGGGTAATGGTGCTGTTGTGCTTAGGAGTGCTGGAGGCAGGGGGCTGAGCAGGCAGCGCCTGCCTGTGCTGGGCAATGATCCCTCCTGGTTGGGATGAGGATGAGGAAGCTGGGAAGTACTTGGGAGAGCTGGGAAAAATAGTGGCTGGGGAGGTGATGTGCTTGTCTGGCATCTCATGGGGGTGAAGGAAGAGGTGGGGCACCAGGCACAGGACCATTGACATTTCAGGTCACTGAGTCCAACCATTCTGGCAGCAGTGCTGAGGCTGCTGCTCAACAGCTCTCCACCTGCAAAGCCCTTCCAGGGTGGTGACTTCTCCACCTCCCTCAGCAGCCTGTTCCAGAAGGGGCCCAAAACTGCACCTGGAATTCATATCATATCATATCATAGTATCATCAGGGTTGGAAGAGACCTCACAGATAAGGTGCAGCCTCAGCAGTACCCACTCCAGGGGCACCATCCCTGCCCTGCTCCTGCTGCCCAAACCATTGCTGCCCCAGGCCAGGCTGCTGCTGCCCTTCTTGGCCACATGGGCACCCCCTGGCTTGTCCTCAGCTGCTGCTGGGCCCTTTCCAGCCACTCTGCCCCCACTCTGAAGCATTTGTGGGGTGGTTGTGATCCAAATTGTTGCACTCCTAAGCTACCTGAAAGGAGGTTGTGGAGTCGCTGCTGCTGGGCTGCTTCTGGAGACAGAACAAGGGGGAATGGCCTCAAGCTGTGACTGGGAAGGTTTGGATTTGACATTAGGAAGAATTATTTCCCAGCAAGAGTGGTCAGGGACTGGAATGAGCTGCCCAGGGAGGTGGAGTCACCAACCCTGGAGATGTTTAAATGTGGTTTGGATGTGGTGCTTGGGGATATGGTCTAAGGATGCACCTTGTAGAGTAGGGATGATGATTGGACTTGGTGATCCTGAGGGGTCTTTCCCAACTGGAATGTTTCAGTGAGCCTTAAATGGTGTAGCTAATGCTAAGTGCAGCACCTGGCACTTGGCCTGGTTGAACCACATGCCATTGGCCTCACCCATCCAGCCAGCTTGGCCAGATCCCTCTGCAGAGCCTCCAACCCTCCAGCAGCTCAACACTGCCACCCAACTGAGTGCCAAAGGTGCCTCAATCCCCTCACCCAGGTCATTGTTGAAGGCATCAAAGAGAACTGGTCCCAGAACTGAGCCCTGGGGAGTGCCACTTCTGCCCAGCCCCAGCTGCAGGTAACTCTGTTCCTCACTTCCCATAGTGGCTCCACAAGGTCAATCCCCCAAAACCCACTTTTATTCTGCTTCATGAGGTTTTGAGCTCATTTGAACTTTGAGGGAGTCCTCTGAGCTTCTGTGCTGTGCAGAGGAAAATGGGAGGGGGTCAGGCCTTGTGCCACAGGTCACAGGGAGGTAAAGGTGGCAGGACACTGATGGCCAAGCTGTGAGAGGTTCATAGATACACAGGTTGGGGTGGAAGGGAGCTCAAAGCTCAGGCAGTTCCAACCCCCTGCCATGGGCAGGGACACCTCCCACCAGCACAGGGTGCTCAAGGTCTCATCCAACCTGGCCTTGAACACCTCCAGGCAGGTTGTGGAGCACAGAAGCACCCAATGTGATCTTTGATCACATTGAGTGCTTCTGTGCTCCACAACCTGCCTGGAGGTGTTCAGTGCTTCTCTGCTCCACAACCTGCCTGGAGGTGTTCAGTGCTCCTGTGCTCCACAGCCTCCCTGGAGGTGTTCAGTGCTTCTCTGCTCCACAGCCTCCCTGGGCAACCTGTGCCAGTCTCTCCCCACCCTCACTCTCAACAGTTTCTTTCCCCTCTCCCACCTCAAAGCCATTCTCTCTCCTCCAGGCACTCCCAGCCCCTGTCCAAAGTCCCTCCCCAGCTCTCCTGCAGCCCCTTCAGGCACTGCAAGGCTGCTCTGAGGTCGTTCTGAAGCCTTCTCTTCTCCATCCTGAACAGCCCCAACTCTCCCAGCCTGTCCTCACAGCAGAGGTTCTCCAGCCTCTGAGCATCTCTATGGCCTCATCTGGACCCTCTCCAACAACTCGTTGTGCTGGGTTCCCAGAGCTGGAGGCAGTGCTGCAGGTGAGGGCTGAGCAGAGCAGAGCAGAGGGCAGAATCCCCTCCCTGTGCTGCTGCTCTCCCTGCTCTGCCTGCAGCCAGCACACAGCTGGCTCTGGGCTGCCAGGGACCAGTGCTGGCTGCTGGGCACCTTGGCACCAACTGACACCCCCAAGCCCTTCTCCTCAAGTTTGCTCTCAAGCCACTCCTTGCCCAGCCTGGATTTGTGCTTGGGATTGCAGGACCATTCCTCAGGCAGGAGTAAAAGGAGCCAGGGAAATCTCATTGATCCACCTTAGGGAGCTGTAAGTGATTGTGGGGGCAAGGAGGCTGCTCCTGGGGGGAATCAATGCATGAGACAAGCAGAGGAGAAAGGGAGAACTGCACCAAGCAGCTCATGGATGCCGTGGTACAGGTCTTGGTGGGGTTGTGTGGGATTGAAATTGCCCTGACCCAAGTCACACCCATCTTTGCCAGCAGCATCTTGCTTTGGAGCCTGGGTGCTGAGGTTTGAATTGGCTGGGCTGTGCCAGGCTGGGTTTGGGGGTGGAGGTGGGAAGCAGCTTAGCTGCTGCTGCTGCTGCTGCTAAGTGTAGTTAAAGTTGAGCTCCTTCTAATCTAATAATGAGAGAAGAGAAAGAAGTGCTCCCGGTGATGCATGGCCTGCGCCGCCAGCGCTAATTGAAAACAGAGATTTGCCTCTCAAATGGAACTCTGATGCCAGCAATGGGGGGTTGAGAGCTGCACACACTCAGGAGGGAGGAGGGAAGGCTCACAGCCTCCCTCCCCTCTGCTCTGCCCCCAGCTTCGTGTCCGACTCGCAGCAGGATCTGCCCCACCGCGGGGTGGGAAGCTTGGGGCAAGGGCCTGGGGCTTGTGTTAGGGCAGAGCTCAGAGCCTTGCTTTGAGAGGTGACCTTCTGGTGGCCTTTCAGTGTCCTATGAGGAGAGGCTGAGGGAGCTGGGATTGGTTAGCCTGGAGAAGAGGAGGCTCAGGGCAGACCTTATTGCTGTCTGCAACTACCTGAGGGGTGGTTGTGGCCAGGAGGAGGTTGCTCTCTTCTCTCAGGTGGCCAGCACCAGAAGGAGAGGACACAGCCTCAGGCTGTGCCAGGGGAGATTTAGGCTGGAGGTGAGGAGAAAGTTCTTCACTGAGAGAGTCATTGGCCACTGGAATGGGCTGCCCGGGGAGGTGGTGGAGTCGCCGTCCCTGGAGCTGTTCAAGGCAGGACTGGACGTGGCACTTGGTGCCATGGTCTGGCCTTGAGCTCTGTGCTAAAGGGTTGGACTGGATGAGCTGTGAGGTCTCTTCCAACCCTGATGATACTGTGATACTAAGGGGGTCTACGAGGCAGGTGGGGAGGCTGAGGGGAGACCTCATTGCTGTCTACAATGGAGGTGTTTGAGGCCAGGCTGGCTGAGGCTGTGTGCAGCCTGCTCTAGGGTAGGGTGTCCCTGGGCATGGCAGGGGGTTGGAGCTGCCTGCTCCTTGTGCTCCCTTCCAGCCCTGCCTGGTTCTGTGATTCTACAGCTACCTGAGAGGAGGTTGTGGAGAGGCTGCTGCTGGTCTCTTCTCACAGGTAATAAGAAAGCTGGGCAGGGACTTTGAGGCTGTCAGGGGGTGATAGGGCTTGGGGGGAGCAAAGTTGGAGGTGGGGAGAGTCAGGCTGGAGGTTAGGAAGAAGTTGTTGAGCAGGAAGGGTGGTGAGAGGCTGGAAGGGGTTGCCCAGGGAGGTGGGGGAAGTCTTATCCCTGAGGTGTTTAAGGCCAGGCTGGATGAGGCTGTGTGCAGCCTGCTCTAGTGTGAGGGGTCCCTGCCATGGCAGGGGGGTTGGAACTGGCTGCTCCTTGTGGTCCCTTCCAGCCCTGACTGATTCTATGACAGAATCATGATGGAGGTTAGAAGGGATCCCCAGTGCCACCCCCCACCAAGGCAGGACCGCCTAAAGCAGGTCACATAGGAACACCTCCAGGCTAAAATCAGCTGCCTTGGGTTCCTCTTCATCTGACCTTGGTCTGCAGAGAGCCTTCCATGCTGGGCTGCTTTTTTCCCCTCCCATACCTTGCAGTTCTTTCCCAGCCATAACTCCATGGGCAGAGGACATTAAGCCTTTTAAGACTGGAGCTGCATCCCTCTTGATGGTCTCTGCTGCTTGAGAGCACTTTGCTGCCCTGACCTAGTTGTCCTGGCCTGGGGGGTGAAGTGGCTGTGCTGGAGAGATGCTGTCCAGTGCTTCTTTTAGGGGGCTGCTGGAGGAATATTTGTGCTGGGGCCATGGAACAGGCTGCCCAGAGAGGCTGTGGAGTCTCCTTCTCTGGAGACAGTCAAGACCCATCTGAATATGCTCCTGTGTGACCTGCCCTGGGCAACTCTGCTTACACGGGGTGGAGGTGTGGACTTGAGGTCCTTTCCAACCTCTACCATTCCATGATCTCTGTTCCCTCAGGTGTTGTGAGAAGGGCAGCAAGGCTGGGGAGGGGCCTGGAGCAGAGCCCTGTGAGGAGAGGCTGAGGGAGCTGGGGGGGTGCAGCCTGCAGCAGAGGAGGCTCAGGGCAGAGCTGATTGCTGCCTGCAGCTGCCTGCAGGGAGGCTGTAGCCAGGTGGGGTTGGGCTCTGCTGCTAGGCAGGCAGCCAGGGACAGATCAAGGGGACAGAGGCTGAAGCTGTGCCAGGGCAGGTCTAGGCTGGATGTTGTTAGGAAGTTGCTGTCAGAGAGAGTGATTGGCACTGGAATGGGCTGCCCAGGGAGGTGGTGGAGTGGCTGTGGCTGGAGGTGTTGCAGCCAAGCCTGGCTGGGGCACTGAGTGCCATGGTCTGGTTGGTTGGGCAGGGCTGGGGGCTAGGTTGGGCTGCAGGATCTTGGAGCTCTCTGCCAACCTGCCTGGTTCTACGATTCAATTTCTTCACTCTCCTCTTGTCCCCTGCCACTTGCCTGAAGCAAGTTCCTGCTCCAGCAGGGTCAGGCTGCTCTTTCCAAGCAGTTTGTAGGCAAAGCTCAGTGCTGCATGCCCAGAGCCCGCTGAAGGATGGTCCTTGAGGAAAGCCACCCCAGCCCTGTACTCCGGGGAGGGAAGCAGCCTGGTCCTAATCCCTTTGTGCAGGGCTGGCTGCTGGGTTCTTCACGTGGGTACGTTGGGAGCATTTGCATTCTGTGCTCTGATCGAATGCATGGGATTCAGATTGAAATGAGGCTGGAATGGATTTGCATCCTAATGAACCAGAGCCTTTAGTTATTTATTTGGAGCCCTCTCAAGCCGCCAAGATGCTGTTGGAATGCAACTCCTGAAGCTCTGCTGGTGACAGAACTCTCCAGCAGCACAAAGCTGGATGTGAGGAGGAAGTTGTTGGCAGAGAGAGTGATTGGCATTGGAATGGGCTGCCCAGGGAGGTGGTGGAGTCACCGTGCCTGGAGGTGTTGAAGCAAAGCCTGGATGGAGCACTCAGTGCCATGGTCTGGTGATTGGCTAGAGCTGGGTGCTAGGTTGGTACTGGATGAGCTTGGAGCTCTCTGCCAACCTGCTTGATTCTATGGTTCTAATAGTGATTGGCACTGGAATGGGCTGCCCAGGGAGGTGGTGGAGTCACTGTCCCTGGATGTGTTGAACCAAGCCTGGCTGGGGCACTTAGTGCCATGGTCTGGTTGGTTGGGCAGGGCTGGGGGCTAGGTTGGGCTGCAGGAGCTTGGAGCTCTCTGCCAACCTGCCTGGTTCTGTGGTTCTGAGGGCCCTCACATTTGCTCCCCCAAGGTCCCTTTGCCCTCTGTCCATAAGCTGATGGTGTCTGCTCCAACAGCTCCTCTGTCAGCTCTTGGAAAACTTTGGGAGGCATCTTGAGGAGTGAGGCCACTCCTTGAGTGCTGGGTTCAGTTCTGGGCCCCTGACTGCCAGAAGGACACTGAGAGGTTGGAGGAGACCCAGAGAAGGGCAGCAAAGCTGGGGAAGGGTCTGGAGAAGAGGGCTGGGGGGGAGCAGCTGAGGGAGCTGGGGGTGCTGAGCCTGGAGCAGAGGAGGCTGAGAGGAGACCTCATTGATCTCTGCAGCTCCCTGCCAGGAGGCTGCAGTGAGGTGGGGGTTGGTCATTTCTTCCAGGCAGCAAGGGGGAGGACAAGAGGAAATGACCTCAGGTTGCCCCAGGGAAGATTTGGGTGAGACATGAGAGGAAATTCTTCCCTGAAAGGGTTTTCAAAGCCTGTGCCAGGCTGCCCAGGGAGGTGGTTGAATGCCCACCCCTGGAGGTGTTTCAGGGAGGCACAGATGTGGTGCTGAGGGCCATGGCTCAGCCCCAGCCTCGGCAGAGTTAGAGAAGGGTTGGACTGGAGGATCCTGAAGGGCTTTTCTAACCAGAACCACAGAAACATTCTGGGGGTCATCAAGTCCAACCACCATCCCTACTCTACAAAGTTCACCCTTAAACCATCTCCTCAAGCACCACATCCAGTGTGATGTGACAAGCAGGGAGCATGGAGCTCCAGGCAAGAGAGTGGAAAGGATAAAGGACTCTATGGAATGATGCTGTGATTCTGTTCTGTGGAGCTTGAAAGACAGCTTCAGACCACCTTATTGCACCAGAGATGCTTCTTTAAGGTTCTACTGGGGCTAACTGGGCTTGGGTGTGGACTTGCCACTGGTGAAGTGGAAAGAGAGCTGTTAGAGCTGCTTGTAGCCAGCACAAGCACTCGATGCTGGGCACAGCAGTCGGAGCTTGCCCCTGCTCTCTCCTTGACTTGGCAGCAGTGCTCAGGGGCAGTCTGGCTACCTGCTGGCCACAGCTCCCTGCCTTCCTCAGCAGACCATGACCCTTCCCTTCGTGATGGGGCTGTGATTTCTGGTGTCTGTCAGCAGCTGACCTTGGGATGCTGTGTCTGGGCAGTGGCTGTGGTGCCCATCAATCCTGCTCTGCAGTGCTGCTCCGCTCCAGCCATGCTGTTTGCCCTCCACAGGAGCTGCTCAGCCTCTGTCAAAGTCAGCAAGAGAGGAAGAAAGTTTGGAAAGGTTGAACTGCAGAAGGGGAAGTCGAGGGCTGGGGGAAAAACAGTTGCCAAAACCCCACAGTGTGATGAGGAGGGTGAAAGAGACACTGAGGTGCCTCATTGCAGTGAAGCTGCTGAGGGGCCTGGAGCAGCTGTGTGAGGAGCAAAGGCTGAGAGCCCTGGGGCTGAGAGGCTGCAGGAGAGCAGCCCCAGAGGGCATCTGCTGAGTGCTCAGCAGCAAGAGCTGAAGGAGCTGTGGGGGGCAGGAGCCTGGGGCCAGGCTCTTGGCAGTGGTGGGCAGTGGCAGGCCAAGGGGCAAGGGGCAGAGAGTGGCAGGCAGGAGGCTGCCTGTGGAGAGGAGGAGAAAGTTGTTTGTGGTGAGGGTGCTGGAGCCTGGAGCAGGCTGCCCAGAGAGGCTGTGGAGTGTCCTTGTGTGGAGAGCTTCCAACCCCCCTGGCACTGTGCTGCTGGGCAAGCTGCTGGGGGTGCCCTGCTTTGGGAGTGGGGCAGGACTGGATGGGCTCCAGAGCTCCCTTCCCACCTCTGCTATTGGTAATTTGGTCGTGGTCCTTTGAGTCCTCTCTGCCCATCCCAGACCTACAGCACACAGACCCCACGTGGAGCTCCCTGCTGCCTCTCTCCATTGCAACTCTTCCTCCCTGGACGACTTCTGCTGAGTTTGTTGCTGCAGAACGGCCAAGGGAGGGCTCCTGAGATGGCAGCAGGAACTGGGTCACATCACAGTGCCCCAGGAGAGGCAGTTGCTCTTCGGAGCAGCCTGGCATCCACTTATTATCTTACAGAGGATGGGGGAGCTTGATAAGGGAGCTCTTCTGCCCACCAGTGGGGCTTATCTGGGGCTTGCTGCGTGCTCCAGTTTGTGCTTAAATGCAGGCAAAGGTGACTTACAACTGTAATATGAATCCAGAACCTCCTTGCTTGGCTTGCTGAGGGTTGGGGAGTTTATTTGTACCTCTGTGAAACCAGATTCATCTCAGCCTTCCTCCACCCTGCTGGCAGCATTGCTTCCCCTGGCTGGAGACAACACCCAGGCTGCTGTGGGCAGGGAGGAAGATGTTTGCCTGGAGATAGATGATTGCCATGGGGGCTGCTTTTCTTCCACAGCAATCTCAGCTCCACAATGGCATCAGTGGGAGCTCTTGCTTTTGTGTGAGGCTTCTCAGCCTGGGCTGGGCTGAACAATGTCCAGCTTTGTGCTTCCCACAGCACCTCCTTGTTTTCTGTGCCTGTGTTTTCTCCCCTGGCTTTTGCAGGCTCCTTCCTCCGCCTCTTTGTGCTGCTCAGTGGCAGATTCTGGCCCCCTACCCCTGCTGCTGCTGGGGAGAGCTGTTTGTGCCCAAAGTCAGGAGGTTCTGTGGGGTAAGAAGGTGGCCTGGTGGCAGGAGATGCAGGGCTGGATAATAGCCCTGGGCAGAGGGACTTGGGGGTGCTGCTGGAGGAGAAGCTCAGCAGGAGCCAGCAGTGTGCACTGCAGCCCAGAGAGCCAAGCAGAGCCTGGGCTGCAGCAGCAGCAGTGTGGCCAGCAGGGCCAGGGAGGGGATTCTCCCCCTCTGCTCTGCTCTGCTGAGACCCCACCTGGAGTACTGCATCCAGCTCTGGAGCCCCTGGCACAAGAGGGCTGTGGAGATGCTGGAGAGTGTCCAGAGCAGGACCAGGAGGATGCTGAGAGGCTGCAGCAGCTCTGCTGTGAGCACAGCCTGAAAGAGTTGGGGCTGTGCAGGCTGGAGCAGAGGAGGCTCCCAGGGGACCTTCTTGTGGCCTTGCAGGGTCTGAAGTGGGCTCCAAAATATCTGGGGAAGGACTTTTGAGGCTGTGAGGGAGTGGCAGGAGTGGGGGGGATGGAGCAGAGATGGAGGTGAGGAGAGTGAGGCTGGGGGTGAGGAGGAAGTTGTTGAGCAGGAGAGTGGTGAGAGGCTGGAATGGGTTGCCCAGGGAGGGGGTTGAGGCCCCATGGCTGGAGGTGTTTGAGGCCAGGCTGGCTGAGGCTGTGGGCAGCCTGCTCTAGGGTAGGGTGTCCCTGGGCATGGCAGGGGTTGGCACTGCCTGATCTTTGTGCTCCCTTCCAGCCCTGCCTGGTTCTGTGATTCTATGAGATGGAGTTTGAAGGGCAGCAAAGATGGTGAAGGGACTTGGGTAGGGATTGTCCTTCTGGTCACTGCTGAGGCCACAGCTTGAGTGCTGGGTTCAGTTTTGGGCCTTTGGATCCAGAAAAGGGTAAGGAAGCTGGGGAGGGATTTGTAGAGGGCTGGGGAGGAGCAGCTGTGTTGAGCCTGGAGAAGAGGAGGCTGCGAGGAGACATTTTGACTCTCTACAACCCCCTGCAAGAAGGCTGAAGCCAGGTGAGGTTGATCTCTTTTCCTAAGGAACATACAACAGGACAAGTGGGAACCACTTCATGTTGTCCTAGAGGAGGTTTAGGTTAGACATGAGGAACAATTTTATCATGGAAAGGATTGCCAAAGCCTGGAAGTGGCTGCCCAAGGCAGCAGTGGAGCTCCCATCCCTGAAAGGATTTGGGAGGTTAATCTTCCCTTGTGCTCAGCACTGCTCAGGCCACCCCTGCAGTGCTGTGTCCAGTTCTGGGCTCCTCCATTGCAGAGAGCTGCTGAGGTGCTGGAAGGTGTTGAGAGAAGGGCAGCAAGGCTGGGGAGGGGCCTGGAGCACAGCCCTGTGAGGAGAGGCTGAGGGAGCTGGGGGGGTGCAGCCTGCAGCAGAGGAGGCTCAGGGCAGAGCTGATTGCTGCCTGCAGCTGCCTGCAGGGAGGCTGTAGCCAGGTGGGGTTGGGCTCTGCTGCCAGGGAGCCAGGGACAGAAGAAGGGGACAGAGGCTCAAGCTGTGCCAGGGCAGGTCTAGGCTGGATGTTGTTAGGAAGTTGCTGTCAGAGAGAGTGATTGGCACTGGAATGGGCTGCCCAGGGAGGTGGTGGAGTGGCTGTGGCTGGAGGTGTTGCAGCCAAGCCTGGCTGGGGCACTGAGTGCCATGGTCTGGTTGGTTGGGCAGGGCTGGGGGCTAGGTTGGGCTGCAGGAGCTTGGAGCTCTCTGCCAACCTGCCTTGATGCTATGACAAAAGCTGTGGAGCTGTGGTGCTGAGTTCCCTGGGTCAGTGGTGCCCTGGCAGTGCTGGGTCAATGCCTGGACTCTTGAAGGTCTTTTCCAGCCAAAACAATTCCACAGTTCTGTAAATCTTTGTCCTGCTTCTGGCTCCTTGAGCATTCTTGGGCAGTCAGGGTGGGCTTGGAAGATCCAACAGCTGCCAGAGCTCAGTGATGCTTCTGCCTGTAGGCACCCAACTGATGGTGTTTCAAGCCACCTTTAATGCCAGGTGGTTGCCCACTCCGTTGAGGAGATGTCATACCTGTAGATGGCCAAAGTTGGGCATTGCAACTGAGTTGCTCTGGGCAAAATGCAGCATCAGTCCTCAGCTGCTGCCTTCCCTCTGGAAGTGGAGGTTGGTGCTTTGTGACACTTTATGAGTAGGAACCCCAAATCTTTGTGCCAGGTTGTGCTTCTTGGAGGTGCCATGGGCCTGGGAGCAGCCTGATTGGTGCTGCCAGTCTGTGGAGCACCAGCTGTGGGTGTTTGCCTGTGGAGGAAAAGGATCAGAGCTGTGACTCTGAACAGCTGTGGTCCTGGATCACAGAAAGGCAGGGGTTGGAGGGGACCTCTGGAGGTCATAGAATCAGGCAGGTTGGCAGAGAGCTCCAAGCTCTGGGGTTGGGCTTTTCAGCCCTGCTCTGCCACTCTGGGGTTGGGGCTCTGGGGTTGGGCTTTCCAGCCCTGCTCTGCCACTCTGGGGTTGGGGGTCTGGGGTTGGGCTTTCCAGCCCTGCTCTGCCAGTCTGAGATTGGAGCTCTGGGGTTGGGCTTTCCAGCCCTGCTCTGCCAGTCTGAGATTGGAGCTCTGGGGTTGGGCTTTCCAACCCTGCTCTCATGCTCTGTGGTTGGGGCTCTGAGGTTGGGATTTTCAGCCCTGCTCTGCCACTCTGAGGTTGGGGCTCTGGGGTTGGGCTGTCTGACCCTGCTCTGCTGCTCTGGGGTTGGGGATTGATTCCACACACCCTCCCCAGCTATGAGCAGCTCAGATCCCAGGGTTCAGGCAAAGATGAGGATCACTCAAGCCATGGCATTAAAATCAAGTCTGAGGAGCATCTTGTCCTTTTTGGAGTGTCTGTGGGCAGCTCTCAGGAGCTGGTCATAGAACCAGGCAGGTTGGCAGAGAGCTCCAAGCTCCTGCAGCCCAACCTAGCCCCCAGCCCTGCCCAATCAACCAGACCATGGCCACTCCACCACCTCCCTGGGCAGCCCATTCCAGTGCCAATCACTCTCTCTGCCAGGAACTTCCTCCTCACATCCAGCCTGAACTATTATCTTGGGTGTTTTGCTGCAGCTCAGCTAATTCCTGCAGGTAATGTTCATAAAGTGAACTTTAACAGAAGTTCCAGCCCCTGACAGCTGCTGTGGAATGGGATGGGTGTGGAGCTTGGAACCTGAGCTGAGATGAGGGGAAACTGAGGCACAGAAGTCTGCCCTGCCAGCTGGGATCACCCCTTAAGGGAGGCAATTAGGGTGGTTTGCTTGCTGGGGCTGGCCCCTATCTGCCTTGTCCCCACTTGTTTCAAGCTGGGGTAGGAAGCCATCAGGTATCTGGAGCCCGAGGAGGAAGGATCTTGAGAGGGTGATGAGCCCAAAGAGCTTTTCAAGGCAAGAATGACACCGTGCAAGTGCCCTGCCAGGCAGCAGCCACAGCAAGCCCATCTGTGTGACATTTCAGAGCTAAATGAGACAGCAATCCCATGGCAGTTGTCACAGGTGAAGGCAGCTGTGGCAGGGTTGTGCTCTGATGACAGCAAACCCTTGTTTGCAGCACCAGCAGTGGGAACTCAGCCCTCAAGCCCACTCCCTGCATGCCTGCTGCCCTGGGGAGTGGTCCTGCTGGAGCCCTGAAACTCAGCATCACTCTTGGGTGTATCTATAGACTCAGAGTTGGTGGAGTCATGGAATGGTTGAGTTTGGAAGGGACCTCAAAGCTCAACCAGTGCCATAGGCAGGGACAGCTCCCACCAGAACAGGTCACTCAAGGTCTCATCCAACCTGGTCCTGAACACTTCCAGGGAGGTTGTGGAGCACAGAAGCACCCAATGTGATCTTTGATCACATTGGGTGCTTCTGTGCTCCACAACCTCCCTGGGAAACCTGTGCCAGTCTCTCATCACCCCCAACCTGTGCCAGGCTCTCACCACCCTCAACCTGTGCCAGACTCTCCCCACCCTCACTCCTTCCTCACAGCCAGTTTCCATCTCCCCTCTGCCACTCCAAACCCATTCCTCCTCCTCCTCCTGCCATTCCCAGACCTTCTCAGCAGTCCCTCCCCAGCCCTCCTGCAGCCCCCTGCAGCTCCTGCAAGGCCACTCCAAGCTCTCCTCCAAGCCTTCTCCTCTCCAGGCTGCACAGCCCCAACTCTCTCAGCCTGTGCTCACAGCAGAGCTGCTGCAGCCCTCTCAGCATCTTGGTGGCCTCCTCTGGGCTGGCTCCAACACTTCCATTTCCTGCTTGTGCTGGGGGCTGCAGAACTGCTCACAGGACTGCAGGTGTTTGGGTTTTCTTGTTTTGCTTGCAAGAGACTTCCAAGATCCAGTCCAACCTTCACCCCAACACCACCATGGCCATTAAAGCATGTCCCCAAGAGCCATGGCCACAGGATTCTTGGACCCCCCTGGAGGGGTTTAAAAGCTGTCTGGGGTGTGGTGTTGGGGGATGTGGCTTAGCAGCAGTGGTGGGGTTGTGAGCTCTGGGTGAGTGGTTGGGTTGGATGCTCCCTCCCTGGAGGCAGAGGGGAGATTGAAACTGGATGTGAAGATGAAGTGAGGGTGGTGAGAGCCTGGCAGAGGTTGAGGGTGGTGAGACCCTGGCACAGGTTGAGGGTGAGGAGACACTGGCACAGGTTTCCCAGGGAGGTTGTGGAGCACAGAAGCACCCAATGTGATCTTTGATCACATTGGGTGCTTCTGTGCTCCACAACCTCCCTGGAGATGTTCAGGACCAGCTTGGATGAGTCCTTGAGCAACCTCATCTAGTGAGAGGTGTCCCTGCCTATGGTACAGGGGGGGTTGGAACTGGCTGAGCTTTGAGCTCCCTTCCAACCTCAACCACTCTGTGATTCTACCCCAAAGGTCTCTTCCAACCTCAACGTTTCTCTGCCTCTGCTTCAGCAGAGGAATGTACCTCACTTACCAGAAGTGCTTCCAGCCCTTGGGAATCCTCTCAACCCTGTCTAAATCATCAAGCTTGCCTCCATCTATTATTTCCTCTGGTGTAAACCTCTATCTGCTTCAGATTAGTGGAACAATAGAAAGATATTAATGTCAAAATGCATTATCTTGGGTGGTTTGCTGCAGCTCAGCTAATTCCTGCCTCAGCTCTGCAGGTGATGTTCATAAAGTGCTAAAGTAGGGTTGGAATATTAACATAAGCTTCAGCCCCTGACAACTGCTGTGGAGTGGGATGGGTGTGGAGCTTGGAATCTGAGCTGTCTTTTCCCCCCTGCTCTGTTTGAACTGAAAGAGAAATGTGATCCCAGGGTGTTAGGGGTTGGAAAGGACCTCTGAAGATCTTCCAGTCCAAGTCCCTGCCAGAGCAGGAGCAGAGAAGCCAGCACAGGGCACACAGGAACACATCCAGGCAGGGCTGGAAAGGCTCCAGAGGAGACTCCACAGCCTCTCTGGGCAGCCTCTGCCAGGCTCTGGGACCCTTCCCCTCAAGAAGTTCTTCCTCATGCTGAGGTGGAGCTTCCTGTGCTGCAGCTTCCATCCCTTGCCCTTGTCCTATGCCAGGCACAAGTGAGCAGAGCCTGTCCCTGCCCCTGTGCCTCCCTTCCTGCCCTCCAGCCCTCAGCTATTGACAGTCACTGCTCAGATCCCTCTCAGCCTCCTCCTCTGCAGACTCTCAGCCCCAGGGCTCTCAGCCTCTCCTCAGGCAGTGCTCCAGGCCCTGCAGCATCCTTGCAGCCCTCCCTTGGACTCTCCAGCAGATCCCTGTCCCTCTTTGACTGGGGAGCCCACAGCTGGCTGCAGTATTCCAGGCGAGGCCTCAGCAGGGCTGAATGAAACCCAAATCCCAGAACCACAGAGCTGCTGCTGAGGCTGGAGGAGACCTTTGAGATGCTCAAGTCCAACTGCTTCCCCAGAGCTCCCAACCCCAGCACTGCTGCTGAGCCACCACCACTGAACCTCCTCCCTCAGCACCACGTCCATGAGGCTTTTAAGCACCCCTGGGGATGGGCACTCCAACACTTCCCTGGGCAGCCTGTGCCAGTGCCTGAGAACTCTTTGCTGGGAAAAAACTGTTCCTAACATCCAACCTGAACCTCCTCTGACACAACTGGAGGCTGTTCCCTCCTGCCCTGTTGATTGTTCCATGTGAGAGGAGCCCAGCCCCCACCTCACTGCAGCCTCCTTCGAGTTGGCTGTAGAGGGGGATCAGTTCCCCCCCTGGCAGCTGGAAGGTGGTGCATGGAGGAGCAGCATCTCTGGAAGGTTTGCTTCAGCACTGCTGTGTCTAAAGCTCCTTGAGCTGGCCCAGTCCAGAGCAAAGCCCAGTTTTAGTCTGCACAAAGTGGGGCAGAAAGGCTCCTCTTAGAATGATGGAATGGCAGAGGCTGGATTGAGTCCAGTGCCCCTGCCAAAGCAGGACCATCTCGGGCAGTGAAGAAGGGTTTGGGGGGTAAGAGGCCAGGGTCAGGCTCTGGTCAGTAGTGCCCAGTGGCAGTAATGTGGCCTCATGGCCAACAAGGCCAGTGGTGACCTGAGGAGACATGATGAAGAGCTTGACCAGCAGGTTCTTTTCCCCCTTATCTGCCCTGATAAGGTCATATCTGGAATATGAGACCTGCTGAGTGCTCAGCAGCAAGAGCTGAAGGAGCTGTGGGGGGCAGGAGCCTGGGGCCAGGCTCTTGGCAGTGGTGGGCAGGGGCAGGCCAAGGGGCAAGGGGCAGAGAGTGGCAGGCAGGAGGCTGCCTGTGGAGAGGAGGAGAAAGTTGTTTGTGGTGAGGGTGCTGGAGCCTGTGCCAGGCTGCCCAGAGAGGCTGTGGAGTGTCCTTGTGTGGAGAGCTTCCAACCCTGCCTCCCTGGAGAGGTATTTGTGCAACTTTAAACCTTTATGGTTCTCAGCAGGAAACTGAGTTTGGAGATGTCTTGAGGGGAGTAAAGACAAGTATGAATTTTTTTTCCTGCCTCAACAAACCCTTCACTTTTGACACCCTCTGCCCCTGCAGCTCAGCCCAAAGAGCCTTTGATGGGTGCTGATGAATAGCTTCAGCTGACCCAAGGCTGCAGGGTGGGAGAGTGATGCTGAGGCTGCTGGGGGGAGAGCCTCATGAGTCACTCCTCTAATGGGCACCTCGGTAGGTGAGAGAGGCACTGAAATTATAGATCTGAAGCATTAATGGGACCCGAGGTAGATGACTAAAGCTGATTCTTAATCATCCTGGGGGCGAGGAAGAGGAGGGAATGGGAGCTGGATGGGAGAGAGGCTGGGGGGAAATGACAGTCAGCAGCTAGCCTGGAGCTCTGGAGAGGGAGAGGAGGCTCCAAAGCCGAGCTGGCAGCCTCTGCTCTGTGCTCTGTGCCCCTGCTGACCCCTGGCATCGGGGCTGAGACTGCTGTGCTCTTGTCCCATCAAGAGAGGAGGTGTTGGTGCTGTGCTGCTGTCACTCTGGGTCACCGAAGCAGCTCCCTGCTGCTGGTCACATCTCGGCAGCCTCAAAGCCTTCACTGCCTCCCAGCCCCCCAGGCACTCAGGCTCCCTGCTGGGGTACCTGAGACCACCTCCACTCCCCAGGCCCTTTGCTGCTACTGGAAAGCAGGGGAGAAAGCTCTCCGGAGCTCTGCTGCCTGCTGCTGTGGTGTCTGAAAGGCAAAGGCAGCAAAGGCTTGCTGGGAGCAGAGTGCCACAGGAGTGGCTCTGCTCAGACCTCTCCTCCAGCCCTGCCTCCAGCTCTGCTGGCCCCAGCAGGAGGAGGACTCAGAGCTGCTGGAGAGAGGCCACAAAGATGCTGCCAGGGCTGCAGCAGCTCTGCTGTGAGCACAGGCTGAGGGAGCTGGGGGGGTGCAGCCTGCAGAGGAGAAGGCTCCAGGGGCAGCTCAGAGCTGCTGCCAGTGCCTGGAGGGAGCCTGCAGAGAGACTTCTGCTGAGGGTGTCTGAGCCAGGCCAAGGGGAATGGTTTGGAGCTGAGGCAGAGCAGGCTGAGAGTGGAGCTGAGGCAGAAATTCTTCAGTCTGAGGGTGGTGAGAGTCTGGCACAGGCTGCCCAAGGAGGCTGTGGCTGCTTCCTGCCTGGAGGTGCTCAAGCCCAGGCTGGAGGTGTCCCTGCCCATGGCAGGGGGGTTGGAGGAGCTGAGTTCTGAGGTCCCTCCCAGCCTGAGCCATTCTGTGATCTCTGCTGGCACAGATCTTCTGCTGAAGATGTTTCTCTGGGCAGGGATCTTTGGGTGCAGCTCTGCCAGGACTATACCTGGGCTGTGCTGGGAAGGGTTGGGTCTGTGTTAGTGGAGTAATTGAGCGATCTCATTGTCCTGGACACAGCAACTAATGATTCCTTCAGTGTGATAATGTGTCTTCATTACTCCAGGGAAATCATCTGCTCCTCTGAAGACAGCCCTCTCCTGCCTGGGTTAAGGGGGAAGAGAAAAATGGCTTAATTAAAAGGTTGGAGAGAAAAAGCTGCCTTCACTCTTGGGTTGTTTTATTCTCTTCTGCTTCTTCTTCTGCTTCTTCTTCTGCTTCTTCTTCTGCTTCTTCTTCTGCTTCTTCTAAAGTTATTTATTTATTTAAAGAGTGTTTCAGTTAAAGAGCCCTTGGGGTTTTTGGTCAACAGGCAGCAGTAGATGTGCCAGGCTGTGCCCAGCTGGCCAAGAAGACCACCAACATTTTGGCCTGGATCATAGAACCAGACAGGTTGGCAGAGAGCTCCAAGCTCCTGCAGCCCAACCTAGCCCCCAGCCCTGCCCAAACAACCAGACCATGGCACTCAGAGTGCCCCAGCCAGGCTTGGCTGCAACACCTCCAGCCACGGCCACTCCACCACCTCCCTGGGCAGCCCATTCCAATGCCAATCACTCTCTCTGCCAACAACTTCCTAACAACATCCAGCCTAGACCTGCCCTGGCACAGCTTCAGCCTCTGTCCCCTTCTTCTGGCCCTGGCTGCCTGCCTGCCTGGCAGCAGAGCCCAACCCCACCTGGCTACAGCCTCCCTGCAGGCAGCTGCAGGCAGCAATCAGCTCTGCCCTGAGCCTCCTCTGCTGCAGGCTGCACCCCCCCAGCTCCCTCAGCCTCTCCTCACAGGGCTGTGCTCCAGGCCCCTCCCCAGCCTTGCTGCCCTTCTCTCAACACCTTCCAGCACCTCAGCAGCTCTCTGCAATGGAGGAGCCCAGAACTGGGCACAGCACTCCACAGAACCTCCTCCTAACATCCAGCCTGAACCTGCCCTGGCACAGCTTGGGACTGTGTCCCTTTCATCAGCAATGGTGTGGCCAGCACCAGTAGGGAAAGTGATGTTGCCCCTGGACTGGGCACTGCTGAAGCAACATCTTGGATCCTGGGTTCAGTTTCAGGCCTCTCACTCCCAGAAGGACTTTGAGGAGCTGAAATAGGTCCAGAGAAGGGCAACCAAGCTGGGGAAGGGTCTGGACAAGAGGGCTGGGGAGGAGGAGCTGAGGGAGCTGGGGGTGTGCAGCCTGGAGAAAGGGAGGTTGAGAGGAGACCTTAGAATCACAGAATGGGTTAGGTTGGAGGAGACCTCAAAGCTCAGCCAGGTCTAGGGCAGGGACAGCTCCCACTAGAGCAGCTCAAGGTCTCATCCAGCCTGGTCCTGAACACCTCCAGGGAGGTTGTGGAGCACAGAAGCACCCAATGTGATCTTTGATCACATTGGGTGCTACTGTGCTCCACAACCTCCCTGGGAAACCTGTGCCAGTGTCTCACCATCCTCAATCCTGTACCAGTGTCTCACCACCCTCCCTCTCTGTGCTTCATGACCTCCCTGGGCAACCTGTGCCAGTGTCTCACCACCCTCAAACCTCTGCCAGTCTCTCCCCACCCTCACTTCTTCCTCACATCCACTTTCAATCTCCCCTCTGCCACTTCAAACCCGTTCCATCTTCTCCTGTCATCACTCCAGCACCTTCTGGCTCTAAAACTCCCTGCAAGGAGGCTGCAGTGAGCTCAGGTTGCTCTCTTTTCTCAGGGGATCAGGCAAGAGGATCTCTTTCCTGATGCCTCTGATTCTTGTTGCCTGCAGGCAGCAGGAGGCTTGGTGCAGTTGCAGAGTGCTTGGGTGAAGTGCTGGAGTAGTGCAAAGTGTTTATTATCATTTGCTCAGCAGCCTCTGCCCTGCTGTGAGAAGCTCTGCTGAGTAAATAAACCTTCATTAAAAACCTTCTCTCTGCTGCCTTCGACCTCCCTGCCTCACCTTCAGCTGCTTTCTCATCTGTAAAAGTCTGGGGAGGATTTGGCTTCCATAAATCTGGAGCCATGCAAAGTACTTGCTTGGGCCCAAGGCTGGGCAGCAGCTGAGCCCTGACAGTGCTGCTGAGAGATGTGAACAGCAGCCAGGTGGAGTGCTGGGAGATGCTTTGCTTAAGGAATACCTCAGCACCCACTCTAAAAAGCTGGAAAACAAATGTAGGGAGATGTGGAGGGTGATTTCCAGCTTGCTGGGCTGGGAAGTGGTGGGTGAGAAGCTCAGCATGAGCCAGCAGTGTGCACTGGCAGCCCAGAGAGCAGACAGAGCCTAGAAAAGACCTCTGGGATTTGGGTCAGGGCAATCCTGGGCACTGATATAGGATGGGCAGTGCCTGGGGAGAGGGACCTGGGGGTGCTGGGGGGTGAGAAGCTCAACCTGAGCCAGCAGTGTGCACTGGCAGCCCAGAGAGCAGCCAGAGCCTGAGCTGCATCAGGAGCAGCATGGGCAGAGGGTCAGGGAGGGGATTCTGCCCCTCTGCACTGCTCTGGTGTGATCATACCTGGAGCACTGTGCCCAGTTCTGGAGCCCCTGGGACAGGAAAGATCTGGAAGTGCTGCAAGGTGTCCAGAGCAGGGCCAGGAGGATGAGCAGAGGGCTGGAGCTCCTCTGCTGCAGGGACAGGCTGAGTTGGGGCTGTGCAGTCTGGAGAGGAGAAGGCTCTAAGGAGAGCTCTGGGTCTTGCTTGGCAGGATGCAGCCAATTCCAGGCTGACTGCTGGAGATGCATAGGACAAAGGAAGCCTTGGATGTGGTCCTTCAGCACTGGAGATCCTGTAGCAGATCAAAAGGCTCCTCGTTGTAGCCTTCCAATGTCTCAAGGGGGCTACAGGAAAGCTGGGGAGGGACTTTTTGGGTGCAAGGGAGTGATAGGACTGGGGGAAATTGACCCAAGCTAGAGGAGGGGAGATTGAGATGAGACCTTAGGAAGAAGTTGTTCAGCATGAGGGTGGTGAGAGCCTGGCACAGGTTGCCCAGGGAGGTGGTGGTGAAAGCCTCATCCCTGGAGGTCCTTAAGGCCAGGCTGGATGTGACTCTGGGCAGTTTGATCCAGTGTGAGGTATCCCTGCCCATAGCAGAGGGGCTGGAGCTGGATGATCCTTGAGGTCCCTCCCAGCCCTGACAATTCTGTGATGATTCCAAGATCTTCAAGTCCAACATTAAGGTTGGAAGACCCTCCCCAAGATCATCAAGTCCTATCTCCAGCTCAGCATCACTGTGACAAGGGACACAGCTTAGCACCAGGCTTGGTAGAGTTAGATAAAGGCTGGACCTCATCTAGTGTGAGGGGTGAGGGGGTTGGAGCTGGATCATCCCTGGGGTCCCTTCCAGCCCTGCCAGTTGTGTGATGCTGTTAAAGCTGTGTGGCTTGGGGCTGTCAGAGGGCTGCTTGTTGAACACGTTGCCAGCCCTAGACCCACTCTTGGGGCATCACAGCCACACTTAAAAGCTGCTTTAGTCCTGCTAGTGCAAAGCTGTTTGGCTTGCAAATGGGCTGCCAAGGGTTTAGGTGCCCTCAGTGGCCCATGAAATCTTCCTGAGCTTTAGGTGCTGTTAAGGCTTGAAGAGTCCCTGGTTAAAGCAGGCTCTTTTCTCAAGTGCTGGAGGTTGGCTCAGTGCTGCTCTCCCTGATGGGGATAAACTTTGTTCCACACCAAGGCCTCAGAAAATATTGCCTGTCCTTCCCCCCACACACCCCCAGAGGAGGGCAGGCAAAGAGCTGTGTTGGAGGAGTGCTTGGAGAGCTCTGGCTCTTGCTTGGCAGGGTGCAGCCAGTTCCAGGCTGACTGCTGGAGATGTGGAGGGCAAAGGAAGCCTTGGACATGGTCCTTCAGAGTGGGAGATTCTGTAGCAGGTCAAAAGCAGGAGGTGCCCAACTTGTTTTCCTCACCAGCCAACTCTTGGTGCCTGCTGGCACATTCCTGGCCCCTGCCTTGTGCACCTGCACTCAGTTACCTTTGCTTCATGGAGGGGGACTGGAAGGGACCTCTGGAGATCATTGACCCCAACCCCCCTGCCACAGCAGCATCACCCAGGGCAGGTCACAGAGGAACACATCCAGATGGGGTTTGAGAGTCTCCAGAGAAGAAGACTTCCCAACCTCCCTGGGCAGCCTGCTCCAGGGCTGCAGCACCCTCACAGCAGAGGAGTTTCTTCTCCTGTTGAGGTGGAGCCTCCTGGGTTCCAGCTTGTGCCCATTGTCCTGTCACTGGGCACCACTGAGAGGTGGCTCCCACCCCCAGCTTGGCACCCACCCCTCTGATGTTTGCAGACCTTGATCAGACCTCTTGGTCCTCTCCAGAGTGAACAGCCCCAGGGCTCTCAGCCTTTGCTCCTAGGAGAGATGTTCAGCTACCTTCATCATCCTCATAGCTCCCCTCTGCCCTCTCTCAATCCAAGGCTAAGATGGGACTTGGGGACTGGGAGATGTGGACTGTAGATGTGACAGAAGGAGCTGGGGCTGCCTAGTTTGAAAAAGAGGAGGCTGAGGGAGTGCACTGAGTGCCAGGCTCTGGTTGATCAGACAGGGCTGGGGGATAGGTTGGACTGGATGAGCTTGGAGGTCTCTTCCAACCTGCTTGATTCTGTGTTGTAGATGTGGAGTCTTGTGAAGCTCCCCAAACCCTCAAGAACATGCCAAGGACAGAGGACAAACAACAGATGCTGTGGAGTGCCTCAGTAAATCTGGGGAGGCATAATCCAGCCCATGTGTCCCACCTGGGGTCTCCTCCCCATGCAGCTCCTCGCTCAGCAGCAGCCTCGAGGCCTCTGCAGCTCCATCCACCTGGAAGTTCTTGGTGCTCCTAATCCCAAAGGAGATGCCAGGGAGGGCTGAAGCCTCTGCTGCCTTTCTCATTAATCTGCCAAAGCTGAGATTTGCCCAAACGCTTAAGAGCTGCAGTTCAATAGGATTAGAGCTCCTGAGGAGGGGAGGATTTGAGGGAGCTGCTGCTGCTGCTGTCACCTCTGCCTCGGAGCACTGAGGTGTCTGATGGAGTGGTTTGGATGCAGGTCCCTTTGCTCTTCCCTTTTTGCCATCCTGGTGCCTTTCATACTGCAGCACTTTGGAGCTAAGGCGACTTGGTTGGCTCCCGTGGAGCTGTCACCCAGCATCCTGCCACCTCCCCTGCCAGTTTGCAGCAGGTGCAGCAGAATTCAACCCCAGGAGGACAATAAGCAGGCAAAATGCAATTGCTCAGGGAGAAATCCAGTGGGATTCTGCTGCGTGGCAGCTCTTAAGGGGACTTCTGGGGCTGCTTATCTGTCTGGGAGTGTTGAGATCTGCTAAGCCTGGCTTTGGAGACAAGTAGCCTTAAGCCTGCAACAGGGGCAAGAGAAGCTTGTTGGGGTGGAGGAGAGCCTGAGGGGGCTGTGGCTCTGCAGCTTGGAGCAGAGGAGCCTGAGGGGTGGCCTTGGTAATGTTTGTAAAGGTGGAAAGGTGAGTGCCAGAGGCTGGAGCCAGCTCTGCTCTGCTGGGGGATGCCCAATGCCTGCACAAGGAGCAATGCTGGAAGCTGAGGCAGAGGAAGTGCCATGGGAACAGGAGGAGGAATTTTCTCCCTGTGAGAGTGACAGAGCCTGGCACAGGCTGCCCAGGGGGGCTGTGGAGTCTCCCTCTCTGCAGATACTCCAAACCTGCCTGCATGTGTTTCTGTGTGAGCTGCTCTGGTAGGGGGCAGTTGAGCTGGCAGAGCTCTGGAGGTCCCTTCCAGCCCCTGACATTCTCTGATCCTGTGATGTGGGGAAAGGTTTTCACCTGGGCTTGAAGTGCAGACCCTGGAATCTGGGGCAGCCACAGTGTGGCCTTGGGTGGCTCTCTACAGCAGGGCTGTGCTGCTGAGTGCTGTGTGAGTGTAGCCTGCCTGACTCCAACCTACCCTGTGTGTGTTTGATCTCCTAAAGAGGGCAGATAGCTATGGTCCCAGTTTGGCCTTGAATGGAGAGCTACAAGGATCACAGTCTCAGGGGCTCCAGAGGTCCCTTCCAACCCCTAGCATTCAGTGAACTAAGGAGAAGAGAATCATAGAACCAGTCAGGGTTGGAAGGGACCACAAGGACCATCCAATTCCAGCCCTCTGCCATGGGCAAGGATACCTCACACTAGAGCAGGCTGCCCACAGCCCCACTCAGCCTGGCCTCAAACACCTCCAGGCATGAGGCTTCCACTACCTCCCTGGGCAACTCATTCCAGGCTCTCACCATCCTCATGCTGAACAACTTCTTCCTAAACTCCAGTCTAATTTTACCCATTTCCAGCACTGTTCCATCCCCCCCAGTCCTATCACTCCCTGACAGCCTAAATAGTCCCTCCCCAGCTTTCCTGTAGCCCCCTTCAGATCCTGGAAGGCCACAAGAAGGTCCTCTCAGAGCCTTCTCCTCTCCAGCCTGCACAGCCCCAACTCCCTCAGGCTCTCCTCACAGCAGAGCAGCTCCAGCCCTCTGCTCACCTTTGTGGCCCTTCTCTGGACACCTTCCAGCTCATCCCTAGCTCTCTGGTGCCAGAGGCTCCAGAACTGGATGCAGTGCTCCAGGTGGGGATTCAGCAGTGCAGAGCAGAGGGGGAGGATCACTTCCCTGGCCCTGCTGCCCACACTGCTCCTGCTGCAGCACTCTGGACCAGCTCTCTCCAAGAGCATCCTTCCTCAGATGCCTTCTTCACCACCTGCTCCTCTTCCCAGGACCTCCCCTAGCGTTTTGTTGCTATCCACACTGCTTTGCCATCCTTCTCCTGCCTGAGTGCTGCTCCCTCCCCCAAGTCCCAGCACCATATGTCATTAAAATGCTTAGACATGTGGAAAAGGCCTTGACAGAGATTCAAGGAGACAAGGGAGGCGCAGAGGAGCGGAGACTGTGTCAGACGGAATGATTCTGACATTAGCGACGCTAACCTGAGGAGAAAGATACAGCTGGAGGAGGGGGGGGACGGGCTGGGGGACAGCAGTTGACAGAGGTGGGCATCAGCAGGGAGGGAGAGTGAGGCAGAGGAGAGGTGGAGGGAAAACCAGAGTGGTTTCCAGGAGTCAGGCATGGAATCACTGAACTGCTTGGGTTGGAAAAGCTCTCTGAGGGCATCCAGTCCAACATCAGCCCAACCCCACCATGGCCACAGGTCTCTTGACCACCTCCAGGCATGGGGACTCCACCACCTCCCTGGGCAGCCTGTGCCAAGCCTTGACCACTCTTGCAGCAAAGAAATCATTCCTCATCTCCAATGCAACTCTTCCCTGGCACAATTTCAGGCCACTTCCTTTCCTGTCTGCTGATCCTAGGGAGCAGAGCCCAACCCCCAGCTCACTGCAGCTTCCCTTCAGGCACAACGAAGGGCAAAGCAGTGGTGGGGATGAAGGACTTAGAATCATACAATCATAGAATCAGCCAGGTTGGAAGAGAGCTCCAAGATCATCCAGCCCAACCTATCCCCCAGCCCTATCCAATCAACCAGGCCATGGCACTAAGTGCCTCATCCAGGCTTTACTTCAACACCTCCAGGGATGGGCACTCCACCACCTCCCTGGGCAGCCCATTCCAGTGCCAATCACTCTCTCTGCCAACAACTTTCTCCTAACATCCAGCCCTGACCTCCCCCAGCACAACTTGAGGCTGTGTCCCCTTCTTCTGTTGCTGGTTGTCTGGGAGAAGAGCCCAACCCCACCTGGCTACAGCCTCCCTTCAGGTAGTTGTAGACAGCAATGAGGTCATCCCTGAGCCTCCTCTTCTCCAGGCTAAACAACCCCAGCTCCCTCCAGCCCCAGCACAGCTCCTCCTGCCTATGTCCCTGCTGAGTGCTGAGCTGCACAGGGACCTTGCAAAGTGACCCTCTCAGAGACTAATCAGAGGATGAGACCATTCTGCAAGCATGGAGAGGATCCCATTGGGTGCTTCTGTGCTCCACAACCTCCCTGGGCAACCTGTGCCAGAGTCTCACCACCCTCAACCTGTGCCAGTCTCTCCCCACCCTCACTGCAAACAACTCCTTCCTCACATCCAGTTTCAGTCTCCCCTCTGCCACTTCAAACCCATTCCTCCTTCTCCTGTCATGTCAGCAGGATGGGACCAGGCTTTGCTCAGTGGTGCCCAGGGGCAGCACAAGGGGCACTGGGCACAGACTGCAGCATGAGAAGTTCCATCTGAAGATGAGGAGGAGCTTCTTGAATTGAAGGGTGGCAGAGCCCTGGAGCAGGCTGCCCAGAGAGGTGATGGAGTCTCCATCTCTGGAGTCATTCCAAACCCACCTGGATGTGTTCCTGTGTGCCCTGCTCTAGCTGACCCTGCCTGGGCAGGGCTGTTTGAACTGGATGATCTCCGGAGGTCCCTTCCAAGCCTTCCCATTCAGTCATCCCTTCTGCTTAGCTGCTGTTTGCATGGACCTCCCTTCCATCACACCAGCCTGGTTGTTTATCATGGCTTGAAGGTGGTTGTTTTTTCCTGCCTGCAGAGAACACCTCTGAATTGCTTTGTGAACCCATAAAGAAAACAAATGAAACCAGCCCTGCCCTGCTGCCACTGCCAGGAGAAATCAAAGCATCCAGGGAGGTGGCAAACAGGGGAAGCTCAGCCTGGTGTAGTTGATATTCCTGGCAGGAAGCTGGTTGGGGATAACCCAGCAAAGAATCCCTTGTAATGTTAATGCAAATATGCCCTGTGGTTCAGCAAAAGCAAACAAATGAAAGACTCAGAGCTGGGAAGGAGGTGGAAGGGAGGGAGAGGGGGGGAAGAAAAAGCCTCCTCCCTCTCCTCCTCACTTCCCCCCCCCAAAAAAAAAAGCAGCAGTTTCCAAACTAGTTGCAAACCTGCAACAAAAGCACAGCTCCTGGTGTAGAAATCAGGGCTAGAAAGCACCTGGAGGAATTCCATCTGCTGTGGAAGGGAACAAAGGATCTGGCTCCAGGTGAGGAGAAGTCATTAGTGGACCAAAGAGTCATACAAAGAGGCAGAGAGTGTCAGGGGCTGGAAGGGACATTGAAAGCTCCTCCAGTCCAACCCTCCTGCCACAGCAGGGATCTTCTATACCAGATCATACAGGGTTGGGTTGGAAAGGACCTTCAACATCATCCAGCTCCAACCCACCTGTCACAGGCAGGGACATCTCTCACCAGCACAGGATGCTCAAGGTCTCATCCAGCCTGATCCTGAACACTTCCAGGGAGGTTGTGGAGCACAGAAGCACCCAATGTGATCAAAGATCACATTGGGTGCTTCTGTGCTCCACAACCTCCCTGGGCAACCTGTGCCAGTGTCTCCTCACCCTCCCTCCTTCCCTGTGCTCCACAGCCTCCCTGGGCAACCTGTGCCAGGCTCTCCCCACCCTCACTCTCAACAATCTCTTCCTCATCTCCACTCTCACTCTCCCCTCTCCCATCTCAAAGTCATTCTCCCTCCTCCTGGCACTTCCACCTCTTGCCCAAAAGTCCCTCTCCAGCTCTTCTAGAGCCTCCTTCAGGCACTGGAAGGCTGCTCTGAGGTCTCTCTGGAGCCTTCTCTACTCCAGGCTGAACAAACCCAAACTCTCCCAGGGGAGGTGCATCCAAAAGTTCCCAGGGCAACCTGTTCCAGTGTCTCCCCACCCTCACCATGCAGAATTTCTTCCTAAGCCCTTGAGGATCATCCAGTCCAACCATTCCCTAACTCTACCAAGCCTTAGAATCATAGAATCAAGCAGGTTGGAAGAGACCTCCAAGCAGTGCTGGTTTAAGAGTTGGACTGAATGACCTTAAAGGTCTCTTCCAAACAAAATGCTTCTGTAATTTGACCAGAAGATAATTTGGCCACCACCTGACCCAGCATAGGATGAATCACAGAACCAAGCAGGTTGGCAGAGAGCTCCAAGCTCCTGCAGCCCAACCTAGCCCCCAGCCCTGCCCAACCAACCAGACCATGGCACTCAGTGCCCCAGCCAGGATTGGCTGCAACACCTCCAGCCACAGCCACTCCACCACCTCCCTGGGCAGCCCATTCCAGTGCCAATCACTCTCTTTGACAACAACTTCCTCCTCACAGTCAGCCTAGACCTGCCCTGGCACAGCTTCAGGCTGTGTCCCCTTCTTCTGTTGCTGGCTGCCTGGCAGCAGAGCCCAACCCCACCTGGCTACAGCCTCCCTTCAGAGTGAATCTATCCAAGCCAAGTCTTGTGGTGCTAAACTCTGCCCCTCAGCTCCACATCTCTGCACCTTCTCCATTTCTGGCCCCGTGGTTGGATTTTTGGGGGTGTTTCTCCTCCCTGGCTGTCAGCAGAGCTGAGTGTGTCTGCAGGCAGACTGATGTTTGCCTGCCAGCATCCCAGAGAGAGCAGAACAGGCTCTGAAGTGGGAAGGGAAATGTTCTTGGAGGGGAGGGGGAAGCTCAATTTGTTGAACACCATAATTCACCGTGGGAAATCTCTCCTCTTTTGTCACAGGCAGAGTCACAGCCTGTGCCAGCCTTTGATCTCAGGGGCTGAGCTCCTGTCTGTGAGAGCTCTCAGCCACACTTTACATTGTGTGTCTGAGAGACCTGCTCCCAACCTGCTGTGCTGTGGAGTTAGGGAGGGCTGCAGAGTGGCAGGTAAACACTGGGTAAGGATCTTCATAGGATGGGTTGGGTTAGAAGAGGCCTTAAAAGTCATAGAATCATAGAATGGGTTCGGTTGGAAGGGACCTTACAGGTCATTGAATCATAGAATGGGTTGGGTTGGAAGGGACCTCAAAGATCACAGAATCATAGAATGGTTTGGGTTGGAAGTGACCTCAAAGGTCATAGAATGGTTTGGGTTGGAAGGGACCTCAAAGATCATAGAATGGTTTGGGTTGGAAGGGACCTCAAAGATCATAGAATGGTTTGGGTTGGAAGGGACCTCAAAGATCATAGAATCATAGAATGGTTTGGGTTGGAAGGGACCTCAAAGATCATAGAATCATAGAATGGTTTGGGTTGGAAGGACCCTCAAAGGTTTTAGAATGGTTTTTGGGTTGGAAGGGACCTTACAGGTCATAGAATCATAGAAAGGTTTGGGTTGGAAGGACCCTCAAAGGTCATAGAATGGTTTGGGTTGGAAGTGACCTCAACAATCATAGAATCATAGAATGGTTTTGGTTGGAAGAGACCTTAAAGGTCATAGAATGGTTTGGGTTGGAAGGGACCTCAAAGATCATAGAATCATAGAATGGTTTGGGTTGGAAGGATCCTCAAAGGTTTTAGAATGGTTTTGGGTTGGAAGGGACCTTACAGGACATAGAATCATAGAATGGTTTGGGTTGGAAGGGACCTCGAAGGTCATAGAATGGCTTGGGTTGGAAGAGACCTCAAAACTCATCCAGTTCCAACCCCCTGCCATTGGCAAGGACACCTCCCTCTGGAACAGGTTGTTCAGGGTCTCATCCAACCTGGTCCTAAACACTTCCAAGGAGGTTGTGGAGCACAGAATCACTGAATGTGACCTTTGATGGGTTGTCCAGGGAGGTGGTGGAAGCTCCATCCCTGGAGGTGTTTAAGGCCAGGCTGGCTGAGGCTGTGGGCAGCCTGCTCTAGGGTAGGGTGTCCCTGGGCATGGCAGGGGGTTGGAACTGCCTGCTCCTTGTGGTCCCTTCCAGCCCTGCCTGATTCTATGATAACTGGTGATAGAACCAGAGAGAATGGCCTCAGGCTGCCACTGGGTAGGTTCAGACTGGACATTAGGAAGAAAGTTTTTCCCAGCAAGAGTGGTCAGGCACTGGAATGAGCTGCCCAGGGAGGTGCTGGAGTCACCAACCCTGGGTGTGATGCTTGGGGATATGGCTTAGGATGGATCCCTACTTCTTGTGGAGTAGGGATCTGGGTTAGGCTTGGTGACCCTGAGGGGCTTTGCCAACTGGAATGTTTCTGTGATTCTGTGATACTGCCTCAGATCTGCTTCCTGGATTATCTAGAAGTGAAGCCTACCCACCCCCACCCCACCCCCAGCTTCATAGAACCACAGAACCAGGCAGGTTGGCAGAGAGCTCCAAGCTCCTGCAGCCCAACCTAGCCCCCAGTCCTGCCCAACCAACCAGACCATGGCACTAAGTGCCCCAGCCAGGCTTGGCTGCAACACCTCCAGCCACAGCCACTCCACCACCTCCCTCGGCAGCCCATTCCAGAGCCAATCACTCTCTCTGCCAGCAACTTCCTAACAACATCCAGCCTAGACCTGCCCTGGCACAGCTTGAGTCTGTGTCCCCTTCTTCTGCTGCTGGCTGCCTGGCAGCAGAGCCCAACCCCACCTGGCTACAGCCTCCCTGCAGGCAGCTGCAGGCAGCAATCAGCTCTGCCCTGAGCCTCCTCTGCTGCAGGCTGCACACCCTCAGCTTCCATTCAGTGCAGGAAAAGCTGAGCTGAGCTCTGGCAGCTGGGAGGGCACCTGGGGGTTGGTCTCACCCCAAGCTCTGCCGTGTTCCGCGGGAGGCAAACCTGCCCCTGCTGCACTCATCTGTCAGGCTGCAGCGCTGAGGAGATTCACCTTGTTGCTGATACACAGCTTCAGGTCCCTCATGCTTGGCTTAACAGGATTGTCTGTCCAGCAGCCAGCTCAGGGAGGAGGGACAGATGTGCTCTGCCTCCTCTCTGCTCGCTCTCGCTGACCTGGGAGGTCTCACAGGGGAAAGTCTCCCAGGGAGAGCATAGGAAGGAAACCCCCAGGCTGGGGAAGCTCCTTGGAGTGTTCACCTCTGCTAGTTTGAGGCTAACTGGAATGTTTCCATCAGAACACAATAGGTGATGGGCTGTGAAAGGAAAGCAGTGCTGATGTCTGCTTCACTCAGGGGGTCTCTGAGAGGCATAAAAGCAAGGAGGCAGGCATTGATATGACAGTGTGAGGGTCTCTAGCTGTCAGAGTTGCTCTCTGTGTCTGTTCTCTCCCTGGGCTTCTGCTGGGTGACCCAACTAATCCTTCTGCTTCTAACTCCCCTTGCTGCTCCTCACTACTCACTTTGCACATAAGGTAGACTCTGGGATAAAGCAGAGGGGTGGAAAGAAGGTGGAAGGGTAGTTAGGGCTCTGACACCCTCAAAGTGAAGAAGTTTTTGCTCCTATTTCCATGGAATCTCCTGGGTTCCAGCCTGTGCTCATTGCCTCTTGCCCTGGCACTGGGCACCACTGACAAGAGTCTGGCTCCATCCTTTAGATGTTTATAAGCATTAGTGAGCAGATGCCCTCTGGGGCTGCTCTCCTGCAGCCTCTCAGCCCCAGGGCTCTCAGCCTTTGCTCCTCACACAGCTGCTCCAGGCCCCTCAGCAGCTTCCCAGCCCCCACTACACTCTGCACCACTTCCATGGCTCTACAACTAGGGAGCCAGAACGGGATCAGACTCACAGGATGTCAGGCATTGGAAGGGACCCAAAGAGCTCATCCAGTCCAACCCCAGTGTAGGACCATCCAATCTAGCTCAGGGCACACAGAACACATCCAGACAGGCCTGGAAAGGCTCCACACAAGGAGACTCCACAACCTCTCTGGGCAGCCTGTGCCAGGCTCTGGGAGCCTTCCAGGCAAGAAGTTGCCCTTGTGCTGAGCTGGAGCCTCCTGTGCTGCAGCTTCCATCCACTGCTGCTTGTCCTATCCCAGGGAGCAAAGGAGCAGAACTTCTACAGCGTGGCAGAAGGTTTGAGAGCAGCACAAGAGTGAAGGGAGGGCAGATGGAGATGAAATTCAAGTGCTGGAATCATGGCATGATAGAGCTGTGAGGTTGGAAGAGAACTTTGAGCTCATCCAGTCCAGCAAGTGAGCAGAGCCTGTCCCCCCCTGCTGACCCCCAGCCCTCAGAGAGTCACAGACATTGACTCAATCCCCTCTCAGGCTTCTCTTCTCCAGACTAAGCAGCCCCAGGGCCCTCAGCCTCTCCTCATCAGCCTCTCCTCATCAGTCCCCTCAGCATCCTTGTAGCCTCATTGGACTCCCTCCAGCAGTTTCTGTCCCTCTGCAACTGGGGAGCCCCAAGCTGAAGGCAGTGCTCAAAATGAGGTCTTAGCAGGGCAGAGCAGAGGCAGAGTAGAGCCTCCTTTGATCTCCTGGACTCACTCTGCTTAATGCACCCCAGGGATGCACTATTCCAGATGTGGCCTTAGTAGGGAAGAGCAGAGGGGCAAGAGAACCTCCTTTGCTCCTCTGCCCACACTCTTCCTCATCCATCCCAGCACACCATTGGGGCTTTGCTGGCCACCAGGGCACCTTGCTGGCTCCTGCTCATCCTGCTGTCCCCGCAGCTGCTTTCCAGGGGGCCAGGGAGCTGGCTGTGGGGTGTGACAAGCTGCTCTGTGGGCACAAGACCTGCAGCCAGGCTGCACTCTGAAGCCCTTGCTGGCCTTATTGCTATTCCCTGCAGCGGAGGCAGGGCAGAGCTGCTGGAGCTGCTAATCTAACTGAGCCACTCCACTTTCTAAAGACAGTGCAGGTTAGCAGAGGTCCCTGGGCGGCTGGGTAATGAAACACAGAACCTTTCACCCCCAGCCAAAGCTTCTGCAAATTGCAAACTGGGATTAAAATGGTAGCAGGAGCCCCAGGGCTGTGTTCCTGCTGGTGTGAGACATGAGGTGAGCTTTGCTCTGAGCTGAATTGAGAACAAGCCAGCCAGCAGAACAAGGGGCATGGGGCAAGCCTAATCAAACTGCAGGTGTGGACCCCCACCCCCACCCCTGCCCAAATGAAATCCAGAGCAGGGAGTCTGCAGAGAGGTCCCCAGGCCTGGCTGGGTTTGGGTTTGAGGTGGGTTTGGGTTTTTTTTCCTCTCTATCCCTATTTAATCAAGCAGTGGTTTGGTGCCTGGAGAAGCCTCGGTGGGAGGGGGGTGGGGAGCAGAGCAGGAGCAGATCAGAACGGGTTTGTCAGTGCTAAAATGGCACAGGGCACAGCGAAGAGACAGGGAGAAGCAGATCACAGAGGGGAAAATGAGAGTGAGAAACAGCCAAGGTGTCAAAGCAGGTTTGTGGCTGAGGGAGCCAACTGGAAGTGAAAGTGTCACGGAGAACTCAGAGGCAGATCGAGGCTGTCAGGGAGATTTAATTTGTCTGAGGACTGGAAGCCCTCACAGCCCCCTGGAGACTGGAGTGGACAGCAGGGAGGGAGGGAGGGAGAGGAGGCTGGAGAGGGTGGAGGGGCTGATGAAGTGCCCAGCTGGGGAAGGGTTTGTGGAGCCAAGGGCAGCACGAAGGGTTGTGCCCCCCTGGGTAGCCTGAGGGTCCCTTGGTAGAGTTCCACTGAACACTTGATGGAAGTGTCAGGAAATAAACTGCTCTGGAGGAGGGCTGGGGGTAGGGGGAAAGGCTGGAGTGAGGTGGGGGGAAAGGCTGGAGTGAGGTGGGGGGAAAGGCTGGAGTGAGGTGGGGGAAAGGCTGGAGTGAGATGGGGGAAAGGTTGGAGTGAGATGGGGGGAAAGGCTGGAGTGAGATGGGGGAAAGGTTGGAGTGAGGTGGGGGAAAGGTTGGAGTGAGATGGGGGGAAAGGCTGGAGTGAGGTGGGGGAAAGGCTGGAGTGAGATGGGGGGGAAAGGTTGGAGTGAGATGGGGGAAAGGCTGGAGTGAGATGGGGGGGAAAGGTTGGAGTGAGATGGGGGAAAGGTTGGAGTGAGTTGGGGGAAAGGCTGGAGTGAGATGGGGGAAAGGCTGCAGTGAGGTGGGGGGAAAGGCTGGAGTGAGATGGGGGAAAGGCTGGAGTGAGATGGGGGGAAAGGCTGGAGTGAGATGGGGGAAAGGCTGGAGTGAGATGGGGGAAAGGCTGGAGTGAGATGGGGGAAAGGTTGGAGTGAGTTGGGGGAAAGGCTGGAGTGAGATGGGGGAAAGGCTGGAGTGAGATGGAGGAAAGGTTGGAGTGAGGTGGGGGAAAGGCTGGAGTGAGATGGAGGAAAGGTTGGAGTGAGGTGGGGGAAAGGCTGGAGTGAGATGGAGGAAAGGTTGGAGTGAGGTGGGGGGAAAGGCTGGAGTGAGATGAGGGGAAAGGCTGGAGTGAGGTGGGGGGAAAGGTTGGAGTGAGGTGGGGGAAAGGCTGGAGTGAGGTGGGGGGAAAGGCTGGAGTGAGGTGGGGGAAAGGCTGGAGTGAGATGGGGGGAAAGGCTGGAGTGAGGTGGGGGGAAAGGTTGGAGTGAGGTGGGGGAAAGGCTGCAGTGAGGTGGAAGGAAAGGCTGGAGTGAGGTGGGGGAAAGGCTGGAGTGAGATGGAGGAAAGGTTGGAGTGAGTTGGGGGAAAGGCTGGAGTGAGGTGGGGGAAAGGCTGGAGTGAGGTGGGAGGAAAGGCTGGAGTGAGGTGGGGGTGGATAAGAGCAATGAAGCTGGTAAGGGGACCCAAGAGCAGGGCT